>NW_011499910.1:835217-854285 GCF_000495115.2 Populus euphratica
CCTGCATTAAAAATAGATATTTACCACAAATTATAGGTATCTTATCTTATTAGATACATTATTATAAAACATATTTTAGTTAAGGAGTTTATTGATACTTCAAGTGCAAAATGATGATATAAAACCATGATAAAAATGCACTTTTAAGTACTAATCAAACTACTACTTAATTTATTTTTGTATAATTAGACAAATATTTAAATGTCACTATGTTGTTAATAATATTTTTGTATAATATCCTCTTTTTCAATAATTACTTTCGTCAAGTTCTTACATCCAAATTTTAAATAATTATATTTATATATTTCAAAAAGCCCCTTAATTTATACAAAAATATAAATTTTATTTTTTAAAATTGTAATGATTAAATAATTTTAAGATTTTTTACTTAAAAGTATTTTAAGCAAGTTTTCTGTACATTTCAACAACATTTTTGGAACTACATCAAAAGACATTTATCCCGGCGCCGGAGAAACCATAACCAAACCCACACCACCATTAATTCCAGCAATGAAAATTTAAAAAACCATCCCTGAAAATTACCCAGGTAGGTATGTCATAAACTCATAAAACAGCATCTTCACTGAATATACATAAATACGTATCTATACAGTATGTTGTCACTGCTTCTCCCCTGTACGGAACTCTTTATCTTGCCTTTTGATTTCTCTACTTCCAAAAATAAAATAAAAAAGGAAGTGAAAAAGCTTCTTCTTGACTGATATTCTTGGAGGCATGTGTCTGCCAAGAAATTTAAGGTTATTTTATTTTATTATTTATTAAAAGTAAAATAGTTTTTATTTTTTATTTTTTTGTTTTTTTATTTAGCTTATATATAGTTTTTTCATATTTGTATTAAACTTTTTTTTTTATTATTTTGATTGTATTATGTAATAACAATGAAACTCTAGCTTTTTTATTTTTTATTTTTTTGGATAGTTTAACATGATATTAGAGTCAAGTTTTATGAGACGAGACTTAATCTCAAACACAACTTATATAAACCCAACATTTTTTTTGTGTGAAGTCGTTCAGATTTTATAATCTAATATTTTGTTTTCCTTTCTTTTATGTTCCATTTTTCTTTCTTTATTAATTATAACTTTTGAAGGGATAATTTGCTTAAATATGGGAGTATAAGGTTAAATTAAAAAAAATTATTCGTATTAGAGTTATGTGATAAAAAATTTTAGAGGATAAAAAGATCTAGGGATATGTTAGTGGAACTTCTACGAAACCTAGAAATACTAATGAGGGTTATGCTGCCTTAATAGATGCTTAGAAAGTAAATAATACAAAAAATATTACTTGAATTAACAATTATGTTGAGCATTCCATAAATATATTGTTAGCGAAGTATGAGAAAATAACAAAGAAAGTTTGAGATCATCTGCAAATATTATTTACTCAATCAAATTTTACAAAGCATTATCAATTGGATTATGATATACGAGCTCTTCACTAAAAGAATATACGTATTCAGAAGTTTTATTATGTTATAACAGATATTTAAAATCAATTGGCTCTTACAAAAGTAATGGAATTAAAAGGCATGTGATGCCTATATTGCTTATAGATAGCAACAACGATTGATATAATTTTTAACAACACTTTATAGTCATTTTAGTGACCTAGAGGTTCAATTTTTCATTGTTTTTCACTTTTTTCTATTAACTCAGTTATTAGTGAGTTATTGGATGAAAAAGAATATGTCTTTAGTCTTATTTTGAATAGAAAATTATTTCTACTTCTAGTTATTCTACCTTCTAAGCCATTTTTTAATAATTAGAATAAGCATTATTGTTTTGTGATATCTACTACCAAAAAAATTATTTAGTTACTTTAGTTATTTGCAGATATAAAAGTTTTTCTTTTTCATCTTATTCTTATATATTACGATAATCAAAACTTTATTCAGATTGCTTATAACTCGGTTTTTCATGAACAAACTAAGTACGTTGAGATTGATTTCCATTTTATTCGTAATCATCTCAAGCATGCCCTCATTACTTTGTCCTTTATTCCTTTTTTTTTCTTTAGATTTTTTTATCAAGTTGCATTTTATTTTCTTTTGTTTTCTAACTGGTAAATTCTCAATACTTGTAGTTGCTACATCATGAGTTTGAGAAGGAGATGAGTTCTATTTAAATTGTTTATAACTCAATTTTTAATGAATAAACTAAGCATATTAAGATCGATTGTCATTTTACTCATTATCATCTTAAGCATGACCCCATTATTTTATCTTTTGTTTTTTTTTTTATAAATTACAAATTTCTTTATCAAGTTGTATTTTATTTTTCACTTTTGTTTTCTAGCCGGTAAATTCTCAATATTTGTAATTGCTGCATAATGAATTTAAGAAGAAGATGTTAAGAAATATAAAATTATTTTATTTTATTATTTATTGAAGATAGAATAATTTTTATAATTTTTTATTTAATTTATATATAATCTCTTTATATTTAAATTAATTTTTTTTATTTTTTTAATTATATTACATAGCATGAATAAAATTGTTATATATATTTTTTAATTTCTTTGGGTTGTTTATCGGTATCTACCTGTCTTGCTTTAATACAATGTTTTTTTAATGCTTATCTATCGCTTTCCAAGTTTCCGTTTTTTAAATTGGTTGTTTCATTTTTTCACTCTCCAAGGTCTCAAATTTTGCTTTAACAATTGTAGGGCTGTGATGTTCTGTAATATACTGTCTTGATAAATCACTTGCATTTCTCTCTCTTTCTAAGATGGAGATCGGACAGTTCAGCCATGAGTCCCATGGCCATGCGTTGACTTTTTATGAGGAGAGTGAGGAGAAGCTCAAGACGATTGCCAAGCTATCCGGGGAGGAGATTGGATCTTCCGTATGCTATGGTTGCTTTGAAACCATTCATGGTCCAGGCTATTTTTGTGAAATTTGTGGTGACTTTTGGCTGCACAAATCATGCTTTGAATTGCCCTCTGAGCTACCAAAGCATTCTCTTCACCCAATTCATCCTCTCACCCTCATTGTTAGTCCTCCTAGCCTTGCTGGGTTCTTTGTCTGTGATGGATGTAGAGATATGTCTCCTGGCTTTGCCTTCCACTGCAAAACATGCCGGTTCAATCTTGATGTCAAATGTGCGACTTCAACTGACGTTGAGGATCTGAGATCAAGAAAAGGTGTGAAAAATACCGAGATTCCCTACTTCGGTGATGAGCACCTGCTAGTTTCCTTCAATGCCAAGCAGGAAGTCGAAAAAACTTGTACTGGATGCCAGCTGCAGCTTTCAGGTCCTGCCTACGGTTGCTTGGACTGTGAATTCTACCTCCATGAATCGTGTAAAGACATGCCATCGGAAATACAACATCCATACCACCCTCTGCACCCTCTCCACGCTCAAGTTGCTGAATATGGCTCAGAATGTGATGCTTGTCACATGCCAATTAGGAAGGTTTTTTATCGATGTTCTGAGTGCGACTTCAATCTGCATATTCTATGTGCTAACAAGTCTCTACAGGTAGCATCTTCCTTAAAATTCAAAGGCCATGAGCACGATCTCTATTATTTTGTGGCGAGCTATTTCAACGAGTATTCTCTATGCAACACTTGCCGTAAGGTTTGCAAGGGCTCCTACTATATCTGTTTAGAGTGCAAATATTATGTTCATCTGGACTGCATTCCTTTACCGCGAGTTGTTGAGAATGATTGCCACTCCCGCGACTATTCCCATCGCCTCCCCCTTAAGGATTGCTTTGTTGAAGACGACTCGGGCCAGTATTACTGTGAGCTGTGTGAGAAAGAAAGGGATCCAACGTATCCTGTTTACTACTGTGATCAATGCCCTGATCTCAATCCATATCTCGCTCACATTGAATGCCTGATGTTGGAGGTAAGGCCAAATTTAAGCCCCTGAGGAGGAAAAAAGTGAAAGCCATGTTTGCATTATTGTCTAATTTTCAACTAGTATTATGCAACTTCAATTTGCTTTGCTATATATACATATTCAAATTCTCTTAATCAGACATATACTGCTCTGAACTTCATGCGTGACTCGTCTTTTCTTGCTTTGAGTTGCATTTGTTTGTGGTATAATGATTCTCATGTTTTATTTGTTGGACATGGTAAACTTTCTTCGCTTGGAAGAAACTTCACTAGAGGCGATAACATGGGTTGCTCTACAGCTAATGGAAGCAGAGCTCAACTCTGCGAGGACCTCTGCCAAGATGGTTGATGATGGAGATGTAAAGGGTGATACGAACTGCCTTGCTCTCGTCAAGTACGCAACTATCCCACCTGAGAATCAAATTAAGGTCAGGCCATTTGAGTGATCTTAGTTTATTTTTGTTGTTTCAACTTCCGCTCCTGTTCACTTGATTTAGAATGGAGGTTTTTAAATGTCATTTCCTTCGGGTTGTTAACGTGAAAGAACTGATTCAGCTCAAAACCTTAAGTTATTAGACAATATTTTAAGATATAATTTATATATATTTTTTTTGTATAAATTTACACTATTTTATGTTTAATTTTATCAAATAAATAAAAATAATGATATTTAAACACGTAATCACTTGATTATGGCTCTAATATCATGTTAAAGAATCAATTTAACTCAAAAGCTTAAGATGTTAAATAAAATCCAAAGATATAATTTATATTATTTTCTAACAGTCATTCCGACAGCCATAAGGCTGAATGACATACTTACTCTAAATTTATAAAGTCTATTTTTGTAGCGTTTGCTTGAATACTACAGCAATTTACTTGAATCAACATAGAAAGAGAAGGCACTAATGCATTCAAAGCTGCTCACAATGGTTTACCTCCAATTATATTGAATAGACGTGTAAGTTTTGTTTGTTAATTATCTTCTTTCTCTAAGATGCAGCTTAAAGGTTTCGAGCATGTACATACCCTGGTCCCTGACAAGAAGGAATCAGATGCAAGGAGAACTTACTGTTCTTGGTGCGCTGGCAAAATTTTTGGTCCAGGCTATTTCTGTCATGACTGTCGGGGAAACTGGCATATATCATGCGCTAAATCGCCCCCTAAAAAGACACACTTTCTTCACTCACAGCACACCCTAGCTATGTTTTATCCTCGTTGTTTTAAGTACTTTATATGCGATGGCTGTGGAGATCTTTGCCATGATGTTGCCACTTATCATTGCGATAAATGCCGCTTCTTCCTTGATATGAAATGTGCTTCTCTACCTGATGATCAGTGCGAGAAATTGAAGAAGACAGAAAGCAAAACTATAGATTTTTGCCACAAGCATAAATTAACAAGAGCCAACTGTACAAGAGGAATTAAAGCGAAATGCAAGGTCTGTCAGCTCGGTATCTCCGGTGCAACATATTGCTGCATTAACTGCAACTTCTTCATTCATGAATCCTGCCTTGAAACACCACAAGAAATACAACACCAGTATCACCTGCAGCACCCCCTTCTTGGTCGGGACTTTGGTGGAAATCCAAAAAACTGCAGAGCCTGCAATCTGCAAACTTGGGATATTGCCTATTACTGTGATATCTGTGATTTTGCTCTCCATTTTACATGTGCTACTTACTTAACTTCCACTCTCATACACGAGTCCCACCATGAGCACACACTCTTTTCCTTCGTAGCATGGGATCTAGGGGATCAGGGCTTTATCCAGTCGCTAGAACCACAACCTTCAAAAGGCAATTTTTGTTGCGAGACCTGTGGAAATGATTGCAGTGGTTCCTTCTATCGTTGTGTTGAATGCAACATTAATCGACATCTTGAGTGCATTCCATTGCCATTTAAAGTTCAGCAAAAGGACCATCATTTGGATCCTCTTACTCTCATGGAAAATGTCGTCGAAGATGATTATGGAGAATATTACTGTGAGATTTGCGAGGATAAAAGGAACCCAAATCATCCTGTTTATTGCTGCAAGATGTGTAAGGATAACTGGTTCATTGCTCATATTGGATGCGTGATTAAAGAGGTGAAACTTGTTATTCCATAAATTGCTTTGATTTTTCGTTAAAAAACTTCTGTAACAAATCATCTGCAAGCCTATATCTTTAATTAGTACCTGCTACATTTTCTTATGTTGATCATTTAAAATGTTTGATTTATCAGGGAGACACTTCATTAGAAATACTGGAATGGTGGAATAAATATTTGGGATCAGACTATGAGGAGACCTCTAGCAAGGGGGATGATGGGACCTCCCTTTCCATTCATTCTGATCTAGAGAGTTATGCAATGGGAGAGCATAATACGGAAGGCCCTGGAATTACTGAACTTGATTAAAACATCGAGGGTAATGCAAAGGCAATAAGGCAATGAGAGAAATGTGCCTGCAGAGATCCTTGCGATGTTTTCTTGCCTACAATAGACGACTAGTGATTGGTATGTTGAAACATCTTCAGCTAGCTTGTAACGCTCGGTATATTGGTGAATGCACATAAAACAATCTGTACATTGCAAATTTCTAAGAACATTGTTACAAAATTTATCTTATCGAAAGTGGAGAAGGAGCATTTGTGCTAAGTAATTAGAAATCTCATATGCTTTTGGTTTGAATCATAGTTATAAGATGTTATATTGTACCTCCACATCTCCTATAGAAAGTATTAAATGCAGTTCAAGGCAACTGATGGAGCTCACCTCCTGCAAGGATGAGGAAGGAGGTTGAAATTTAGCTAAAATGCTGAATTAACATGGAAGCTAAATTCAATTTCTTAATCTAATCTGGGATGAGATATACTTCGCTAGAGGTACATTCATCATGGAGTGATGATCTGGGATCAGACACTGGAGAGACTTCTGGCAAGGAGGAATGTGGAACCGTTCTTGAGAGTGATCCAGGAAAGCAAAATCACGAGATGAAAGATTGCAATGGAAAGCAACTGGATGAAGAGCCAAGGTAACTTCATCTGGAGATTAAAGCAAACAGGTTCATCTCAAGACTCAAAGCTCATCAGCAAGTTTCCCAAGTTCAGGCGCCCCACTGTCAAGTGAAAATCTCTAGTTCATAGAGATTTTTTCCTGCTGCAACACTCTTATTCAATATACATTTTGTTGTTAGGTTTGCTTCTGCTGTGCCCTTTCAGTCCAGTTCATGTAGCAATTGCGAAACAATGTTAAGGAGAAGATTTGAGAGGAAAGCAAGTTTTTCTCTTGTTTATATTCCTCTCTACATATTGTTCTTTTGATTACAGGCTTATTTATAAAAAAACTAATTCTAATCTGATCGAGAAAGCAGGCTTAGAAAGCTTACTGTTGACTTCACCTATGCACCAATTCCGACAATTCTTTACCATATCAAGAACAACAATTTCCTATTTATTTTAACTACCAGTGTTTAGTATTATAATGTACTTCTTATTTAAAAATAAATCAAAATAAATTTTTTATTTTATTTTTAACATCAACTTATGACAATTATTCATATCTCCACGGCGAAAGCTTTATGTAATTTCATGATACACATATGCTTTTAACGTTTTGCACTGCTTCGCTGAGTCCTCGAGTCATCATCAGTTGATTACAGCTCAATATTAATCAACACGCGGCCAAGGAAAGTTCCATGCTCCTCCTCCTCTAGGACTTTTCGACATTGCCTCAGGAATTTTCCGAAGTGAAGAACGAAGCAGGTTCTTTTTTTTTTTTTAGGCTCTAAAGTGATTATATATTTTTTCAGAACAAATATCTTATTTTAATTTCTGAAACAAGTTAACTGGTATAAATCATCAACACTATTTTTTTTAAAATTAATATTTTTAAATTATTTTAATATACTAACATAAAAACATAATTTAAAAAATAAACAAATATTATTTTAATATATTTTTAAATCAAACCACAACTACAGCATCACAGCCACATAGTTTCTGGTTTCCGAGCCCTCGAGTCGTTATCAGTTGCCACTCAAGATTCCAGCTCTGTATTGTTCGACAGCGGCCAGGGAAAGTTCCATGCTCCTTCTCCTTTACGACTTTTCGACATTGCCTTTGGAATTTTGATCCTTGTACTCTTCTCTCTGCGCTATTACTGTAACAATCTCTTCCACATCTCATCTCATTCTACCATTCTCTGCTCCCAGCTGCAAATCATTTCTTAAAACCATATACTCTTCTCTTCCCTGTGCTTTCTGCTCTTTTTGTCTGAATACTGCTCAGGCAGAGCAGCTCTTGCAGAACATCTTGAATCCAGGTAAAGTATTTATACTTCATCTTGTTGGTGTTTTTGATTGTCACTTCCAGCTATTGTTTGAATCCTTTTAAGTAAAGGACAAGAATCACTAGTAGTAAGTGGCGGAGCCATGTAAAAGCAAAATCAAAAGGGGCAATTGCCCATTTATTAATTTTTTTAAATATTTTTTATATTAGAATATTAATATAATAATATGGTGAGGGTTGATACGCTGATCTGTGTCTTAATATAATAAATAGTATATATAATATATATGCAGCATCCCAGCTCATTTCTCATTTCTCCAAACTTTTCCCTTTTCTTTTCTTTTTTCCCGTTAATTAGTCAAGAGCTTTTCTATTTTTTTTTAGCTGCTCTCTTTCTCATACAATTGTTTTTTTCAGATTCAGTTAAGCAACTTTAAGTAATTTTTTCATCTTTTTTATTTGTTTTATTATTTAATTTTAGTTTAATTTTTTTTTTATAATTAGTTATTGAAAATGTTAGAGTTTATAATAATTTAGAAGTTTTGATATACAATATTTTGAATTAATTAAAGATGAATGTTAGTGGATTAGAATATGATATTGTTCAATTTTGAATAATAGGTATTGATTTAATTGTTTTGAATTAATTAAAAGTTATATTATTTCTAGTTGAATTGATTATGATACAAAACTAAACTTATTTACAAGATAAATATAGGTGAATATTCAAATTGTTATTAGCAAGTAAAGATTGATATTTGCATAACTAAAATTGTTTTAGCTTGAGATTGGTTCTTTTTATGATATTAATTTTCTTGTGCCCTCCTATAAAATACTCAGGATAGATGATTAAATAATTTATATTTTTTTGTTTTTGTTAGATACTTTGTGTTTTGCTGGAGAAGAGTGAACACATGCGTGCAAGCCTAATTTTAATTGGTTCATGTTGTTTTTTTTTAAATTGTTTTTAAAAGTAATTTGTCATGATAAATTTAAACTATCAATTCTGATCCATATCCATGCATTATATACAACATGTTACATGGTAATTGGGTGTGAAATGGATTTTGATGAATTGATGTGTATTTTACAATGAATTTCACATGAAAAATTTACAATTATTATGTAACTCAATTGAATTTTGTTATTATGAAAACTTAAAGAAAGCAATTATAATGTAAGTTTTCTCATTTTAAAAGTATTTTTAAATTAATTTTGTTTTATATGAGTTAGTATATTTGTTTCGAATTGATTTTTAATACATGCTATATAATATAGTATTTATTAATAATTTATCTTCTCATTTAAAAAACTCTGGCTTTGTCACTCCTAGTAGTTTCCAAAAATAAATCAATCGATCTTTCTCAGTTTTCATAATCCATGTCTTATGGAGTTAATGTTGCGCACACTGAACCGAAAACAAACACAAATAAAACACAAACAAGAAGATTTACGTGGTTCTCCAAAACCGGGTACGTCCACGGAGGCAGCAGATTGTATATTATTGGAGGAATGATACAAACACTCAACTCAACCCAGTACAATCCCACAAAGCCCAATGTTTCACTCTTACACTTGGTGTTTCTCTCAAATTTGCACTTTCTCACTCTCATAATTGCACTCACCACCACTTCCTCTGCACACACTTGCACTCTCTTACTCTTTATTTATAGGAGAGCCTTGACAGCTTGGTTGAGAAGTAATAGTGGTTGAGGGTGGTTGATGGTGGTTGGAAGTGATTGATGATGGTTTTTAAAGGAGAGGGTGGTTGATGGTAGTTGAGAAAAATGTTGACAATTTGCAAATGTTGACAATTTGCTATAAATCTCCACTTTGGTAAGATTTTTTTTCATTCAATCCTCTTGATTAATCAATGTTGCCTCTAACGCGTCATATAGCGCTACACCTTGAAGGTGCTCAACACCGAAAGATGTTGACCAAGTCCAAACAATGTTGGAACTTGATCCTTGAGATACATTTTGTGAGCATGTCAGTTGGATTATCTACGGTACCAATCTTCTGTGGCAGAATATCCCCTTGATCCATAATTTCTCGAACAAAATGAAATCAAACATCGATGTGCTTGGTGCGGGAATGATGAACCTGATTCTTTGCAAGACAAATAGTACTTTGATTATCACAATGGACATCCATGTGCTCTTGAACAATTCCCAAATCCTCAATCAACCCATGTAACCAAATAGCTTCCTTGAAAGCTTATGTTACTACCATGTACTCTGCCTCAGTTGTTGACAAAGCTACTGTTGATTGTAATGTTGACCTCCAACTTACAGGCCCTTTAGCAACTGTAAACACACAGCCTGTTGTGGAACGACGCTTGTCTAAGTCACCAGCATAGTCCCAATGCACATAACTAACTAAATTTTGTCCGAGTTTATCATCCTTCTCAAACTTCAAACCAATATCAGTTGTGTCATAAATGTACTATAGAATCCACTTAACTGTCTGCCAGTGACCCTTTCTAGGATCATGTATATACTTGCTCACCATACTGACTGCAAGTGAAATATCTGGTCTCGTACAAACCATCGCATACATTAATACACCAACTGCATTTGCATACAGAATTTGAGCTATATACTTGCGCTCTTCCTTTGTGCGTGGAGACATTGAAGCACTTAGCTTAAAATGAGGAGCTAGAGGTGTGTTTACGGGCTTGGTCTTACCATCTACCCCAAATCTCTTTAGAATTTTCTTCAAGTATTTGGTCTGTGTTAAACAGACTGTGCCCTTTCTTCTGTCTCTCCGAATCTCCATGCCAAGAATCTTCGTAGCTTCTCCAAGGCCCTTCATTTCAAACTTAGTTCTCAATTGAGCTTTCAGTCTATAATCTCCACCTTGCTCTTCGATGCGATCAACATATCATCCACATATAAGAGCAAATAGATGAAAGAACCATCAAGAAGTTTGTGAAAATATACACAATGATCAAACTGACTGCGTGTGTATCCATGTTCTATCATGAACTTATCAAATCGCTTATACCACTGGCGAGGAGATTGTTTCAATCCATACAATGACTTCTTGAGTTTACAACCCCAATTCTCTTTCCTAGTGACTTTGAAACCATCTGGCTGAGACATGTAAATTTCCTCTTCCAAATCTCCATGTAAGAAGGCGGTTTTTACATCAAGTTGGGCTAACTCCAAATCAAATTGTGCAACCAAGGCTAACATAATACGGATTGAAGAATGCTTAACAACTGGAGAGAATACCTCATTATAATCTATCCCCTCTTTCTGAGCATAACCTTTTGCTACCAATCTTGTTTTGAATCGGATGTTGTCTTTTCTAGGATTACCTTCCTTCTCGGCATATACCCACTTGCAACCAATTGTCTTCTTTCCCCTAGGGAGTTGTACCAAATCTCAAGTCTGATTCTTGTGGAGAGATTTCATCTCTTCGTCCATTGCCTCTTTCCATTTTGCACTTTCTACACTTTGTATTGCTTATTTGTAGGTGTAGGGGATTCCATCATCAATCACTAGAAATGCATAAGCCACCATGTTACAATACTGAACAAGTTTCTTGATAACTCCTTTTGGTTTTTTTTTTCTCTTTTTTTTTGTTAAAATGATGTTTTCTTATTTTTTATTTTTTTTAGAGTTTTGCTTTGTTATTTTTTACGGTTTGCCTTCCATGTAGTTAATCTCATGTTCATGACTAGAATCAACTTTTTTAATCTTTTACTTATTTATTTCAATTTTATCTTTCAATTATTTATTTTATTTTCTTTATGAGATTATCTTAATTTTATGTTCATGATTATGAAGTTTATGATTTCACCCAGTTTGACAAGGCTTTCCTTGTTGTCTTTTTTAATTATTTTTTTTGTACAGTTTCACTCTTTAATACTAGGTTGTTTAACAATCTGGATAGGCTCAGGTCAAATTGTTTTTATATATTTTTTATTTTTATATTTTTGTGAGCTTAATTGTTAATATTGTTTATTTTTTTGTTTATATTGTTTGAATTACTAATTAAACCTACAACCCGGATCTTAAATTTTTTTATTCTAATTTTTTTTCCCCGGCCGGCAGCAAAGAAGCAGGGGCAACAAATATAGGTAGCTATATAGAGCCGTTTCGGAGTTCAGAAATTAAACCATCGGAGTGTTTGTGATCAAGTCTCTGTGTATGATAAATCCCACCTCACGTGCTGGACTTTCTATTACGACTAGATGCTAGTTTCCAGTCTTATAGAGACAACAACAAAAACTTCAGGACTTTTCTGCATTGCCTTTGGAATTTTCCGACGTCGATAACGAAGCAGGTTCTTTGTTTTTTGGCTCTAAAATGATCAAATATTTTCAGAACAAATTTCCTATTTTAATTTTCGAAACAAGTGAAGTGGGATAAATCATAATTAAGTCCCATAAACAAGTAATTAAATTATGATTGATTTAATGATATCAAAAATTTAAAAAATATAAAAAAACATTGTTTTTTTATATAGATTTTTAATTAAAAAACATTTTTTTTTAAAGAAGTATAGCAAGACAGATATACAAGATGCACTTCTTCTTTTTAATTTTAATTGTATTCATGAGAAAATAAAACTTTCTTTCTTCTCTCGTCTCACAACAGCTATCCACTGAGATGAAGAGTCTCCAAATAATTAATTCACAATCAAACTTGACTCCAAACATGTCTCAAGGGGCTGGTGACTAGAGTTTTATTTGTTTTTATATTTTAAAAAAATTTATATTTTTTTATTTTTTTATTTTAAATTAATACTTATCAAATTTAAATCTAGCCATGTCTTAAGTTGACTGATCATCAAATTCAAATCTAGCCATGTCTTAAGTTGACTGATCACCAAATCAACCTTGTGGATACGACTAGGTTTGAAATCTATGATTTCTAGAATCGTTGTTCAGAAGGCAACCCTAGGAACTGAGCGTAGGCTAGCAAGATAGGTGAGAAGAGTCCATTTATTTTTTTGCAAAATATTTTACAAGCAGTTTTTTTTTAATTAGAAAAATATTTTTTAATAATAATAATAATAATAATAATGATAATGATAAGTTTTTTAATTAAAAAATATTTTTTAAGAATAATAATAATAATAATAATAATGATAATGATAAGATGATATTTGTGAAAGAAATGATAGTGATAATAGTTAGATAAAAGTAATTATTGAGATATATAATTGGATAATATTGTAAGTAAATTATTATTTATAAAATAATTTATTGAATTTTAAGAATTGAAAATATTTTCTAGTAAATAAATTAAATTTGAAAGTTAATTATAAAATATTTTTTACTCGCTAGTTTTTCTACAAAATATTTTATAAAAAATAAATACAAAAAAATATTTTTTAAAAAATACTTTAGGAAACAAACACAAAAATGTAAAATATTTTACTTAAAACAAACAAAATTATACTATTCACTTTCAAATTCTCGTAGTTTCTGATTTTTTTTTTTTAAAAAAAGTTCTCAATAATATGGTAGGTAAAAGCAATTGGTTACTTCCCAGCAACTTCTTTCTTCTCAAACAATACATTAATTAATAGTTATGATTGAGCTGACCATATTAGTAATATTACGGTGGTTCTGGAAATGCGGTAGATATTATTTTTTAAAGTATATTTTGTTTAGAATTTTATTAAAATAATATAATATTTTTGTAAAATTAATTTTTAATATTAATATATAAAAATAATTTCAAAATATTAATTTAAAACTAAAACTTTTTCAAAAATTTTTAAATAGCAATTAGACGTAATACTTTAACGTTTTCTTCCTCGTCTCATCTCATTATACCATTCCTCAATTTCCTTTTCCTCCTCAATTTCTCTGACCTGTGCTCTCTGTTTTTTTTTTATATATATAAAATAACCATATAATAAGTTTCTGTATGGTGTTCATAGGTTTATGTACACGGAGGTGAGAATTGGTTGATTTAGGCCCCTCGTATTAATTTTTTAAATTTATAATTTATTTTTAAATTTATAATTTATTGAGATTATTATAATTTTAAATAAATAAAATTAAAATAAATTATGAAACTCAAATCTTAATAAACTCATTATTAATAATGAAATTAAAAAAAATTAATATAAAAAATATAATAAAACAACTTAACTCTACTCTAATAAACTCACAAAACCAGTTAATTAAGTCATAAGACTGAAATAACTTCATAGAAAATAAATTAAAATAAATAATAAAATCTAATTTATAATCAATTGAATATTTAAAATATTGAATGATAAAATTAAAACTAAAATAAAAATTAAAAAAATTAAATCAATTAAATTAATCTGTAAGTAATAAAATTAAGACAATACAAAGAAAATAAACAACAAAAACTTATAAAATAAAATCTTAAAAAAATAAATATTTAAAAATAAAATTATAAAATTTAATGTTATTTATAAAATGAAACAAACAGAATAAAACTGAAACATACTTGGGAATGATCGAAATTATAAAATCTAATTTATAAAAGGGAATGCATTCCTTTAGCGCGTGTAGTTGAGAATGATTGCCACTCCCGCGACTATTCACATTCCCTCACCCTTAAGGATTGCTTTGTTGAAGACGACTCCGGCCAGTATTGCTGTGAGCTTTGTGAGAAAGAAAGGGATCCAACGTATCCTGTTTACTACTGTGATCAATGCCCTGATCGCAATCCATATCTCGCTCATATTGAATACCTGATGTTGGAGGTAAGGCCAAATTTAAGCCCTTATGGAGGAAAAAAGTGAAAACCATGTTTGCATTATTGTCTAATTTTCAACTAGTATGATGCAACTTCAATTTGCTTTGCTATATATACATATTCAAATTCTCTTAATCAGACATATAATGCTCTGAACTTCATGCGGGACTCGTCCTTACATGCTTTGAGTTGCATTTGTTTGTGGTATAGTGGTTCCTTCTATCGTTGTGTTGAATGCAACATTAATCGACATCTTGAGTGCATTCCATTGCCATTTAAAGTTCAGCAAAAAGACCATCATTTGGATCCTATTACTCTCATGGAAAATGTCGTCGAAGATGATTATGGAGAATATTACTGTGAGATTTGCGAGGATAAAAGGAACCCAAATCATCCTGTTTATTGCTGCAAGATGTGTAAGGATAACTGGTTCATTGCTCATATTGGATGCGTGATTAAAGCGATGAAACATGTTTTTCCATAAATTGCTTTGCTTATTCGTTAAAAAACTTCTGTAAAAAATCATCTGCAAGCCTATATCTTTAATTAGTACCTGCTACATTTTCTCATGTTGATCATTTAAAATGTTTGATTTATCAGGGAGACACTTCATTAGAAATACTAGAATGGTGGGATAAAGATTCGGGATCAGACTATGAGGAGACCTCTAACAAGGAGGATGATGGGACCTCCCTTTCCGGTCATTCTGATCTAGAGAGTTATGCAACGGGAGAGCATAATACGGAAGGCCCTGGAATTACTGAACTTAATTAAAACAGTACGAAGATTTTCTTATGGCTTAGCAGAAAATATAAGCAGCATAAAAATAATAAGTATAAAAAAAATAGATGAAGCACAAATATAACCAGCTAAGTCCAAAACAGTAGGTACCAATTTGGTGCCTAAGTAAAAAACAACGGGCACCAATTCGGTGTCACTTGCAACACCAATTGGTGCCACCTAACCTTGCTTTTATCTTTTGCAAGATAAAGGCAAGGATGCTTGCCTATAAATAGACAGTGTATCCTTACCTCATACACACACTCAAGAGAGAAATAAGAGAGGAAGAGTAGAAGAAGAGAGGGTGAGGAAAGAGTAATCTTACAAAATTATGAGGTATTTGTGAGATAGTAAGTGAGGTGTTTTTCTCCTAGTAATAGAGAGATTTCGGTTGTTCTCCTATTATTAGAGAAAAGTTGTATTCCCACATTATTTAGTAAAATTTTTTTATACTTGCCTGTGGACGTAGCCCAATTAGGTGAACCACATAAATTCTTGTGTGTTCCATTTCTCATTTTATCTTATCCCTTACCTTTTATCTTATTGGGCTTGCATGTCAGTATTATAACAATGGTATCAGAGCTTTCTGGCTGGTGTTGTTAATACACTAAAGTTATTCTTGTATACGGAACTGTTCACCTACGTTACTGTTGGTGTATATAGAAAGTCAGTGCAGTGATTAAATACAGTCTAGGAAGTTCTGTTTAAGGAGATTGAGTTTTAAGCGGGACCGTTTGTGACCCCACCAATCTTTCCTGGAAACTTACTTAGTGAAGTATTATTCACATGATACTATTTCTGTATATGTTACGGATATGTGAAACGATGATAACTGAATAGATCTCAGTGAATACAATGGTAGCAAAGTACGACATTGAGAGGTTTAAAAGGAGCAATTTCTCATTGTGGAAAATGAGAATCAAGGCAAGATTAAGGAAAGTCAATTGTTTGTCAGCAATTGAGGATCGACCCGCGGAGATCACTGATAATGCAAAATGGAATGAGATGGATGGCAATGCTATTGCTAACATACATTTAGCATTAGCCGATGAAGTATTATCAAGTGTGGCGGAGAAGAAAACAACTAAGGAAATATGCAAGACTCTAACAAAGCTATACGGGTCCAAGTCTTTGCACAATAAGATTTTCTTAAAGCGGAGACTTTATACCCTTCGAATGGTAGAAACCACTTCGATGACTGACCACATCAACACAATAAGAACTTTATTTTCACAACTCACTACATTGGGTCAGCAAATAGAGGAAAATGAACGTGCAGAGCTTCTACTCCAAAGTCTTCCTAATTTGTATGATCAGCTCATTTTTAATTTGACCAATAATATTCTCTTAGACTATTTAGTCTTCGATGATGTTGCAGCCGCTATTTTGGAAGAAGAAAATAGGTGCAAAAACAAAGGAGACATAAACAGTTCAAATCAAGCAGAGGTGTTGTTGGTATCAAGAGGAAGATCAACGGAGCGTGGCTTTAGTGGGAGTCAAAGGCAGGGGGGGTCCAAATCAAGAATTAAGAAGGCTGTGAAATGCTACAACTGTGGCAAAATGGGGCACTTCAAAAAGGATTGTTAGTTTAAAAAGGGTATAGAGAATACTGTAGAGTCATCAAAATCCCAAGGATGTGTTGTCCGCACCTCAGAAGATGGAGAGGGTTTATATAGTGAAGCAACGACAATCTCTACAGATAGAGAAGAGCTCATTGAGGTGTGACTAATGGATTTAGGAGCAACATGACATATGACTCCTAATCGAGATTGGTTCCATACATATAAACCTATCTCTAGAGGCAAAGTGTTCATGGGTGATAATCATGCTTTAGAGATTGTTGGCATTTGCACCATTAAATTGAAGATGTATGATGACTTAATTCGTACTATTTCAGAAGTATGACATGTGAAAGACTTAAAAAAGAATCTTTTGTCCATAGAACAATTTGATAGTGTTGGCTGTAAGATCCGAACATAAAATGGAATCATGAAAATCATCAAAGGAGTGCTGGTGGTTTTAAAGGCAAAAAAGACAATTGCAAATATATTTGCATTAATAGGAGAAACACATCATAAGGCAAAAACGTCAATCGCATCAGCTAGTCCTACAGAAGAGAAGACAATGATGTGGCATTAAAAACTAGATCATATGTTAAAGAAAGGTTTAAAGGTTCTCTCTGATTAGAAGTTACTGACACGACTAAAAGGTTGATGTCTTCTCCCAAGTGTAGGAGTGTCGAAGTAATAAATAACCCGGCAAGACCGGGGTCGAACCACAGGGAGGTTAATTGTACAAATTAAAAACAACAATTATAAAACAACAATAACAACAACAACAAGAATAATAATAATAATAATAATAATAATAATAATAATAATAATACTACTAGTAGTAGTAGTAGTAGTACTAATAATAATAATAATAATAATAATAAAGAAAGAGAAGAAGAAGAAGATGATGATGATGAGAACTTAGAGATGAAATATTAATGTAAGGATTAAACAATAATAATAACAAATGTCAAGGTTAGAGGTTCCACTAATGGTATATCAAACAAGTATAGTATAAACTCTTATTATTGAATTGGAAACCACACACAAAGGAGGTTCCAATCAGATTATATATTGTTAACATGATTACATTAGTCATCTTATTCAATTAATGCTAATACTTGTAAATTTCGTCAAGCATTCATGATTATAACTTATGTTAACAACAAATCAAGTTCCTTTCATAGCTCAGGTGTCGGTTATACCATACATTATGGGCTATGAAAGTGCCAAGCATTTGTTGTACCAAGTGTTATACAACATAAATCAAGATTAATCATTTAACAAGCAAAGTATTAAAGAGTAAACAAGATAACAAATATAAAACATGTTAGTATCAAACATTAAAGTCCATATTAAGTTTACATTATACTTATTCTCACACCATTAGTGTAACCTTTTCACCTTGACATAATTAACTTAGCTAGACATAATGAAAGAAAGCAAAATAGATAAACAAAATAAGAACATAAAAGTTAACTAAGTAAAGGAAAGGAAATGAAAGGCATAAACTTAATATTAATGAAAACAAAGCATAAAAAATACAAAGAGAGAAAGGAAGAGCATGATCTTGATCTGAACACCAAGATGCCTAAATGCATGGCAAATGCCTCCTTTTATAGGCCAAAATTGGGAACTATTAATTTGATGACTAATTGATAAGTGGGTGGCCAACTTTTGACTTGGTGACAATCCTTATCTTCTCTTGTCTGCCCAAAACGTCATTGATAACGTCAAAACTGGAGCCAGTTGCAAACATGAAAGTTGTAGGCAATTGTCTCAGCTTTCTTGTGTAAAACCAAGGCTTACAAAGGTTACTTTATCTTTTTGTGAGCATTGTGATACAAGTAAACAACACAGGTTGAAGTTTGGCACATCAACAACTAAGAGCAAATGCATCT
>NW_011499910.1:854588-854998 GCF_000495115.2 Populus euphratica
TTGAATTTTGGCACATCAACAACTAAGAGCAAATGTATCTTAGACCTGATTCACTCTGATGTATGGCAAGCACTGGTTGTATCCTTAGGAGGAGAAAGATACTTTGTATCATTCATAGATGATTTCTCTAGGAGATGTTGGGTGTATCCAATTAGAAGGAAGACAAATGTACTTACAGTCTTTAAAACTTTCAAAGCGCGGGTGGAACTTGAATTTGAAAAGAAGATCAAATGTTGAAGGACTGACAATGGATGAGAATATCCTAGTGATGAATTTGATAACTTCTGTAAACATGAAGGTGTTAAAAGGCAGTTCACAATGACATACACTCCACAACAAAATGGAGTGGCAGAGCGGATGAACAAAACTCTATTAGAAAGAACAAGAGCAATGTTGAAGGCTGCAGGTCT
>NW_011499910.1:855299-858723 GCF_000495115.2 Populus euphratica
TTACAAGATAAAACATGATGGCAATGATCAAGTGGAGTGGTATCGTGCAAGATTGGTGGTGAGAAAGGACATGCTCAAAAAGAAGGAATATACTTCAATGAGATGTTTTCTCTGGTGGTACGACTTATGACAATCAGAGTAGTCTTGGCAATGTGTGCTATATCTTATCTATTGACTCATAAAAGAAGACCACCGGCTTGACATTCAGAATATGTTACTGAAAGTAATATTGCATACTGTCTTCTAATAGAGGATGAAGAGCCATCAACTTTCCATGAGTGGTTTGCAGGTTGAACAAATCTCTATACGGTCTCAAACAGGCGCCGAGGTGTTGGTATAAGAGATTTGATTCCTTCATAATTAGCCTTGGGTACAACAGACTCAGTTCAGACCATTGTACGTATTACAAGAGGTTTGAAGAAGATTTCATCATTTTGTTGTTGTACGTGGATGACATGTTGGTGATAGGCCCCAACAATGATCGAGTCCAAGAATTGAAGGCACAGTTGGCTAGGGAATTTGATATGAAGGACTTGGACCAACAAACAAGAATCTAGGGATGCAAATTTACCGAGACAGATGTAAGAGGAAGATTTGGCTTTCTCGAAAGAATTATTTGAAGAAGATCTTGCAATGCTTCAACATGAAAGATTGTAAGCCAATTTCCACCCCACTTCCTATTAACTTCAAATTATCCTCAAGTATGTCTCCTAGCAATGAAGCAGAGAGGATGGAAATGTCTCGAGTACTGTATGCATCAGCAATAGGAAGTTTAATGTTTGCTATGATATGTACAAGACTAGACATTGCACAAGCAATGAGAGCAACTAGTCGATATATGGCAAATCCTGGTAGAGAGCATTGAAATACTATTAAGAGGATCTTGAGATACATCAAGGGTACCTCAGATGCTGCATTATGCTATGTAGGATCAGAATTTACTATCAAAGGTTATGTTGATTCAGATTTTACTAGTGACCTTGAGAAAAGAAAGTTCACTATAGGCTATGTGTTCATAATTACAAGAGGAGCTGTGAGCTTGGTTTCTAAACTTCAGACTGTGGTAGCATTATCCACAACAGAAGCTGAGTACATGACAGCTATACAAGCTTGTAAAAAAGCAATATGGATGAAAAAACTTATAGAGGAGCTCGGGCACAAGAAAAAGAATATTCTTTTGTATTATGATAGTCAAAGTGCCTTGCATATTGCAAGGAATCCAGCATTTCATTCAAAAACAAAATACATAGATGTTCAGTATCACTTTGTTCGTGAAGTGGTGGAAGATGGAAGTGTGGATTTTCAGAAGATTCATACAAAGAAAAACCCAGCAGATGCTTTGACCAAACCAGTCAATACTGATAAGTATATATGGTGCAAATCCTCTTATGGCCCAGTAGAAACGTAAGCAGCATGAAGATGACAAATATAAAAAGGATAAAAAAATCATAGATGATCAAGTGTGAAGACTTGATTAAATCATCAAAATCTTCAAGTGGAAGAATGTGAAGCCAACCACCTAAGTCAATAATGGTGGGAGAAGGTGAAACCATTCTTTTACACCCTAGTCAAAAATTGTAGGCATCAAATTGGTGCTACTTGTCCTACCACTTATCTTTTGCATGGATGCTTGCCTATAAATTTATCAAGTTTTGTTGAATTACTACACTACCCCTTATTCATTTATACCCACGCTTTAAGCCACCAAGGGTTTTATTGTATTTTCCTACTCATTTATTCAAAACATCACAATCTCCCCACCTTATAAAAGTTTCATCCTCAAAACTTAATAGGAAAGATTAAATACTTATCGAGATTATCAAAAAGATGAGGATACTCCTCACGCATCTTATTCTCGAGCTCCTATGTTGCTTCCTCACTTGAATGTCCCCTCTATTTCACTTTCACTAAAGCTATATCCTTCGACCTAAGCTTCCTCACTTGTCGGTCAATTATACCTTCTAGTTGCACCTCATAAACCATATCATCCCTCAATTCAATAGGATGAACTTCTAACACATGTGATGGATCTGTCATATACTTCCTTAACATGGAAACATGAAATACTGGATGGATAACAGACAAGTTTGGTGGTAATGCTAACCTATAAGCAACTGCCCCAACTCTCTCCAGAATCTCATACGGTCCAATGAATCGAGGACTCAACTTACCTCTCTTCCCAAACCTGAATACTCCCTTTGTCGGTGATACTTTTAAAAACACACAATCACCCACTGAAAACTCTAAGTCACGCCTTCTTCTATTTGCGTAACTCTTTTGTTTGCTCTAAGTTGTTTTAAGCTTATTTCTAATTACTCTATTTTGTTTGAGGTAATCTGAATCAACTCTAGTCCCATTAGCCTCTTCTCACCAATCTCAAACCAACAAACCGGTGATCTACACTTTCGGCCAAACAAAGCCTCATGAGGTGCCATCTCTATGCTAGCCTGATAATTGTTGTTGTAAGCAAATTCCACTAATGGTAGGAAATTACTCCAACCAACTCCAAAATCCATAACACAAGCCCTTAACATATCCTCCAAGATCTGAATAGTCCTCTCAGACTAACCATCTATTTGTGGGTGAAAAGCTATACTCAACTGCACTTTAGTACCCATAGCTTCTTGGAATTTCACCCAAAACCGCGATGTAAACCGTAGACCTCTATCTAACACTATCAAGATTGACACTCCATGCAACCGTAAAATCTCACTAATAACCAATTTGGCCAACTTTGCATATCCATAAGTAATCTTAGCTGGCAGAAAATGGGCTGATTTTGTCAACCTATCAACAATCACCCATATCGAATCATAACCCTCCTAACTCCTAGGTAATCCTGTCACAAAGTCCATTGTGATCCTTTCTCACTTCCATTCTGGAATCAACAATGGTTGCAACAATCCAAGAGGTTTCTAGTGTTCACCCTTTACTTTCTGACAGGTCAAACACCTAGAAACAAAGTCTGCTACATCAGCCTTCATCCTATTCCACCAATAACATACCTTAAGGTCTTTATACATTTTGGTGGAACCTGGATGCATTATGTAAACTATCTAATGTGTTTTTACCATCAATTCTCTCCTCAGATCATCTACGTTAGGTACACAAAGCCTATCTCTATATCTTAGTACATCATCATCACCTATCACAAAATCTGCAGCCTTACCCTGCTCAACCTCGTTTTTGATCCTGAGTAGTGAATCATCCTTTTTCTAAGCTGCTTTTATCTTATCAAACAAATCTGACTTAACCTGAAAAGGAGCAACCATTGCTCCATGACACAACTAAAAGGTTGATGTTTTCTCCCAAGTGCAGGAGTGTTGAAGTAATAAATAACCCGGCAAGACCGGGGTCGAACCACAAGGAGGTTAATTGTACAAATAATAAACGACAATAGTACAACAACAATAATAAGAACAAC
>NW_011499910.1:859760-994138 GCF_000495115.2 Populus euphratica
AGTTATTGATACTTGAAGTGCAAAATGATGATATAAAACCATGATAAAAATGCACTTTTAAGTACTAATCACTCCAACTTCACTAAGATCAAATCTAACTCCTTTATCCACTAACTCATACATCTCCTTAATTAGAGGTCTTCATACCTCTTGAATATGAGCTAAGCTCTCTAATGATTTTCTACTCAAATCATCGGGCAACTACATTTGCCCTGCCCGGGTGGTGATGTATGGTACAATCATAATCCTTCACCAATTCCATCCATCTCTTCTGCCTCATATTTAGATCCCTCTACTAAAAGATATATTTCAAACTCTTGTGATCTGTAAAAATCTCACAAGTTTTACCATACAAGTAGTGCCTCCGAATCTTCAAAGCAAAAATGACAGTTGCCATTTCTAAATCATGTGTAGGATAGTTCTGTTCATGCTTCTTCAGCTGTCATGAAGCATAGGTAATAACCTTGCTATGCTGCATT
Source organism: Populus euphratica (assembly GCF_000495115.2). Lineage (NCBI taxonomy): Eukaryota > Viridiplantae > Streptophyta > Magnoliopsida > Malpighiales > Salicaceae > Populus > Populus euphratica. The sequence continues at coordinate 860,240 of NW_011499910.1, forward strand.
AGAACACATCCTAACCCCACTCTCGAAGCACTCTTGAAGCATCACAATACACTATGTAACCGCCAAAACCTGATGGTACTGCTAGAATAGGCGATGTAGTCAATCTTTCTTTCAACTCTAAGAAACTTTTTTCAGAAGCTTCAGACCACTGAAACTTAACATTCTTCTGCGTTAACTTAGTCAATAGTGCAGAAATCTGAGAAAAGTTCTCCACAACCCTCCGATAGTAGCTGGTCAAACCTAAGAAACTTCTAATCTTTATTGCCAAAGTAGGCCTAGGCCACTGCTTAACTGCTTCAATCTTTTGAGGATTAACCTCAATCCCATTCCTTGACACTACATGCCCAAGAAATGCTACACTAACTCTTTGAGAACTTGCCATACAACTGATGATCTCACAGAGTTTGAAGCATCATTCTAAAGTGTTGCTCATGCTCCTCTTTAGACCTCGAATACACCAAAATATCATCAATAAAAACTATCGCAAATTGATCAATAAACTGGTCAAATACTCTATTCATCAAATCCATAGAAGCTGCTGGTGCATTCGTCAACCAAAAAGACATCACTAAAAACTCATAATGACCATACCGAGTTTTAAAAGCTGTCTTTGAAATGTTTGTCTCCCTAATTCTCAACTGATGATACCCATATCAAAGATCAATCTTAGCAATGTAAGATAAATATAGTGTAAATGTGGTAAGAGTAAAAAGGGTGAAAGTGTGGTGAGTGCAACTGTGAAAGTGAGAAAGTGTAGATTTGAGTGAAACACTGGGTTTTGTGGGATTGTACTCGGTTGAGTTGAGTGTTTGTATCATTCCTCTAATAATATATAATCTACTGCTTCCGTGGACATACCCGGTTTTAGGAAACCATGTAAATTTGCTTGTTTGTGTTTTATTTGTGTTTGCTTTCGATCCAGTACGCACAATACAACCATCTCCTCCCCCTTCTCTTGTAAGTATCGTTGCCTATCCAGAAGAATGGTGGAAGACATAGTGGAGTGGGAGCATCCTAACACAAAGGATGTCCTTCGTCCCCATGTAGATTTTGAACGATATTGAATTACAGGTAACCATCGTGTTTTAATTACTCTCCCTCCCTCCCTCTCTTAATCTTAAAACTTGTTTTTCTCACTGATTCCTCTGTTAATTTATTATTTTTTTAATTGGATGGCTCTTCATTTTTTCATGGCTTTTAACTATTTGGTGATCTTTTTTTTTATAGGTAAATGGTGAAGGAAGGCAAGCCTTTTATTCAACAGGGATTGAACAGAGGGCGTGTTGCCTCTTTCGGATTCGCTGCCATCAAATATTGATCCAGAGTTCTTCATTTTACTGATACCTTTGTTCGTTGACAAGTGTTGCAGTGCTAGTAATTTGCAAGCAAGCAGGATTGATAATACGAAGAAACTCACTAGTTTTTCTATTTCTCTCTTGTATTCGAGGTGTGTTGTCCTCCTAATTTCTCATCCATGCTAATTTTGTGTTTAGTAATACGGTCCAACTTGTTTTTAAAAATGCTTTTTAAACTACTTTTTATATGAAAAAACATCACATTGATACATTTTAAATATTTCTTTTATGGTTTTGATGTGATAATGTTAAAAATTTAAAAAATATAAAAATATAATATTTTAATACATTTTCAATTAGAATACGATATTGAAAAAAACAACACATCTATAATATTAGTATTATTTGACCTGACTCAATTCGTCAAAATTAGATAATATAGATATTACAAATGACAGTGGGTCAAAAAACTTAATAAATTGATATCACGAATCAGGTGATGAGCTATAATTTTTAAAATCTAGATAATTTAACCCAACCTATATGTTCTATAATGACAAACATAATTTGTTTTTATATGGTTGGTCCTCCTTTAGCAATTAATTACTTCATTTTAGTCCATTTATTCAATTAGTGTATTAAGCCTAAATTGTTTGTTAAAACTTATAATATGCTTTAGGCTAGTTTATAAGGTCTAAATCTTATTTCTAATAGTCCAACCCATGGATATTTACAATAATCATGAAAAAATTATTCCAACTTGATATATCAAATCCGTTTAGGTATAAAAAAATTTGAATGAGTCAAGTCTATAATTTTATAAAATATCAAATCTTATTTCTAATAGTCCAACCCGTGAATATTTGCAATAATCATGAAAAAATTATTCCAACTTGATATATCAAATCCGTTTAGGTATAAAAAAATTCGAATGAGTTAAGTTTATAATGTTTTAAAATATCAACTATTGAATTAAATATAATTATGGATCTAAACTAGATCCAACTATATTCATAAACGCCTCTAAAATAGCCTTTCAATTTTTTATACCAAACTCATGTAGTTAAAATAATTTTTCTTTAAAATATCAAATGTTGGTCTTTTCAACTTTTTCAAAGTATTGTAATTACTTTGATATTTTTAAAAACAAAATCAACATAACTTTCTCACATAATCTCTCTTTTTTTAATCATTTCATATTGGTTTTATTATAAATTTAAAGGTTACTTGAGAGTAATACTATATTTGACCAAAATTAATTATTATTAAAAAAAACTACACATGTATCGACATGTTGATAGCCCTTGTTTTACGAGGACAGTGCATGCAAGACTATTCAACCATCAAAAACTACCTTTCAGGGCAGTGTTTAGAAGTCTCACCCCTTAAATGATATGGTGACATGTTGACTAAACACATCTTTAGGTTGATATCGACAACCATTTACCCCCTCTTCTTCTCTCTCTCTCTCCCCTCCTCAAACTTTGTGCCAATCCCTTCAAAAATTAAGACCAGCCCCTTCAATTTATTTTGCCTTCACATTTAATCCTTATCCTTGTTATTACTTTTTTTTTTATTTTGAATAAGTTATAAAATTACAAATGTTTTGCAATTTCACTCTCTTATTTTTTAATCTATAAATAATCTATCAAATTACAAATATTGTTTTGCAATTTCCTTGTTGTCTTTTTTAATTATTTTTTTTTGTACAGTTTCACTCTTTAATACTAGGTTGTTTAACAATTTGGATAGGTTCAGGTCAAATTGTTTTTATATATTTTTTATTTTTATATTTTTGTGAGCTTAATTGTTAATATTGTTTATTTTTTTGTTTATATTGTTTGAATTACTAATTAAACCTACAACCCGGATCTTAAATTTTTTTATTCTAATTTTTTTTTCCCCGGCCGGCAGCGAAGAAGCAGGGGCAACAAATATAGGTAGCTATAACGAAGCAGGTTCTTTGTTTTTTGGCTCTAAAATGATCAAATATTTTCAGAACAAATTTCCTATTTTAATTTTCGAAACAAGTGAAGTGGGATAAATCATAATTAAGTCCCATAAACAAGTAATTAAATTATGATTGATTTAATGATATCAAAAATTTAAAAAATATAAAAAAACATTGTTTTTTATATATATTTTTAATTAAAAAACATTTTTTTTAAAGAAGTATAGCAAGACAGATATACAAGATGCACTTCTTCTTTTTAATTTTAATTGTATTCATGAGAAAATAAAACTTTTTTTCTTCTCTCGTCTCACAACAGCTATCCACTGAGATGAAGAGTCTCCAAATAATTAATTCAAAATCCAACTTGACTCCAAACATGTCTCAAGGGGCTGGTGACTAGAGTTTTATTTGTTTTTATATTTTAAAAAAATTTATATTTTTTTATTTTTTTATTTTAAATTAATACTTATCAAATTCAAATCTAGCCATGTCTTAAGTTGACTGATCACCAAATCAACCTTGTGGATACGACTAGGTTTGAAATCTATGATTTTTAGAATCGTCGTTGAGAAGGTAATCCTAGGAACTTAGGATAGGCTAGCAAGATAGGTGAGGAGTCCATTTATTTTTTTGCAAAATATTTTACGAGCAGTTTTTTTTAAATAAAAAAATATTTTTAATAATAATAATAATAATAATAATAATGATAATAATAAGATGATATTTATGGAAAAAATGATAATGATAATAGTTAAATATAAGTAATTATTGAGATATATAGTTGGATAATATTGTAAATAAATTATTATTTATAAAATAATTTATTGAATGTTAAGAATAGATAATATTTTCTCACAAATAAATTAAATTTGAAGGTTAACTATAAAATATTTTTTATTTGCTAGTTTTTCTATGAAATATTTTACAAGAAATAAATACAAAAAATAATTTTTAAAAAATACTTTAGGGAAACAAACACAAAAATGTAAAATATTTTACTTAAAACAAACAAAATTATACTATTCACTTTCAAATTCTCGTAGTTTCTAATTTTTTTTTTAAGTTCTTAATAATATGGTAGGTAAAAGCAATTGGTTACTTCCCAGCGACTTCTGTCTTCTCAAACAATACATTAATTAATCGTTATGATTGAGCTGACGATTAGTAATATTACGGTAGTTCAGGAAATGCGGTAGATATTATTTTTTAAAGTATATTTTGTTTAGAATTTTATTAAAATAATATAATATTTTGGTAAAATTAATTTTTAATATTAATATATAAAAATAATTTCAAAATATTAATTTAAAACTAAAACTTTTTCAAAAATTTTTAAATAGCACTTAGACGTAATACTTTAACATTTTCTTCCTTGTCTCATCTCATTATACCATTCCCCAATTTCCTTTTCCTCCTCAGCTTCTCTGACCTGTGCTCTCTGTTTTTTTTTTTTAAAAAAAAAACCATATAATAAGTTTCTGTATAGTGTTCATAGATTTATTCTATTATGTATTCAAGGTGAGAATTGGGTTGATTTAGGCTGACTTGAATTAATTTTTAAAATATAAGATTTAAATCACAAGATTATTATAATTTTAAACAAATAAAATTGAAACAAATTATAAAACTCAAATATTAATAAACTTATTATTAATGATGAAATTAAAAAAAATTCAATATAAAAAAACACAATAAAACAACTTAATTATACTCTAATAAACTCACAAAACCAGTTAATTAAGTTATAAGACTGAGATAACTTCATAGAAAATAATTTAAAATAAATGATAAAATTTAATTTATAATCAATTGAATATTAAAGATATTAAATGATAAAACTAAAAATAAAATAAAAATTAAAAAAATTAAATTAATTTGTGAAACATGTGATATAGTTAATAAAATTGAGACAATACAAAGAAAATAAACAACAAAAACTTATAAAATGCAATCTAAAAAAATAAATATTAAAAGGTAAAATTATAAAAATTAATATTATTTATAAAATGGAACAAACAGAATAAAACTGAAACATACTTGGGAATGATCGAAATTATAAAATCTAATTTATAAAAGGGAATGCATTCCTTTAGCGCGTGTAGTTGAGAATGATTGCCACTCCCGCGACTATTCACATTCCCTCACCCTTAAGGATTGCTTTGTTGAAGACGACTCCGGCCAGTATTGCTGTGAGCTTTGTGAGAAAGAAAGGGATCCAACGTATCCTGTTTACTACTGTGATCAATGCCCTGATCGCAATCCATATCTCGCTCATATTGAATACCTGATGTTGGAGGTAAGGCCAAATTTAAGCCCTTATGGAGGAAAAAAGTGAAAACCATGTTTGCATTATTGTCTAATTTTCAACTACTATCATTCAACTTCAATTTGCTTGCTATATATACATGTTCAAATTCTCTTAATCAGACATATAATGCTCTGAACTTCATGCAGGACTCGTCCTTACATGCTTTGAGTTGCATTTGTTTGTGGTATAATGATTCTCATGTTTTATTTGTTGGACATGGTAAACTTTCTTCGCTTGGAAGAAACTTCACTAGAGGCGATAACATGGGTTGCTCTACAGCTAATGGAAGCAGAGCTCAACTCTGCGAGGACCTCTGCCAAGATGGTTGATGATGGAGATGTAAAGGGTGATACGAAGTGCCTTGCTCTCGTCAAGCACACAACTATCCCACCTTGGAATCAAATTAAGGTTAGGCCATTTGAGTGATCTTCCTTTTTTTTGTTATTTCAACTTCTGCTTCTGTTCTCTTGATCTTAGAATCATATTATGGTTTCAAAATGTTGTTTTCTACATATTGTTATTGTAAAAGAATCAATTCAGTTCAAAAACTTATATTATTAGATGAATTTTTAAAATATAATTTATATTATTTATTTGTATAAACTTATATTATATTGTTTAATTTTTATCAAATAATAAGAATAATATTTGAACTCGTGATCGCTTGGTTATTGATGCTTTGATACCATATCAAAGAATTAATTCAATCAAAAAACTTAAAATATTAAATAAGATTTCAAGATATAATTTATATTATTTTTTAGTAGTTATTTCTACCATGATTAACATGAATGGCATGCTTCCTCTAAATTTATAAAGTCTATTACATAGAAAGTGAAGGCACTGACGCATTCAAAGCTGCTCACAATGTTTTACCCTCCAATTATATTGAATAGACCTGTAAGTTTGGTTTGTTAATTCTCTTCTTTCTCTAAGATGCAGCTTAAAGGTTTCAGGCATGAACATATCCTGGTCCCTGAAAATAAGGAATCAGATGCAAGGAGAACTTACTGTTCTTGGTGCGACTGCAAAATTTTCGGTCCAGGCTATATCTGTCAACAATGTTCGGGAAACTGGCGTATATCATGCGCTAAATCGCCCCCTGAAAAGACACACTATCTTCACTCACAGCACACCCTAACTATGTTTTATCCTCATTATTTTGAGTACTTTATATGCGATGGCTGTGGAGATCTTTGCCATGATGTTGCCACTTATCATTGCTATGAGAAATGTGCTTCTCTACCTGATGATCAGTGCGAGAAATTGAAGAAGACAGAAAGCAAAACTATAGATTTTTGCCACAAGCATAAATTAACAAGAGCCAACTGTGCAAGAGGAATTAAAGAGAAATGCAAGGTCTGTCAGCTCCGTATCTCCGGTGCAACATATTGCTGCATTAACTGCAACTTCTTCCTTCATGAATCCTGCCTTGAGACACCACAATAAATACAACACCAGTATCACCTGCAGCACCCCCTTCTTGGTCGGGACTTCGATGGAAATCCAAAAAACTGCAGAGCCTGCAATCTGCAAATTTGGGATATTGCCTATTACTGTGATATCTGCGATTTTGCTCTCCATTTTAGATGTGCTACTTACTTAACTTCCACTCTCATACATGAGTTCCACCATGAGCACACACTCTTTTCCTTCGTAGCATGAGATCTAGGGGATCAGGGCTTTATCCAGTCGCTAGAACCACAACCCTCAAAAGGCAATTTTTGTTGCGAGACCTGTGGAAATGATTGCAGTGGTTCCTTCTATCGTTGTGTTGAATGCAACATTAATCGACATCTTGAGGGCATTCCATTGCCATTTAAAGTTCAGCAAAAAGACCATCATTTGGATCCTCTTACTCTCATGGAAAATGTAGTCGAAGATGATTATGGAGAATATTACTGTGAGATTTGCCAGGATAAAAGGAACCCAAATCATCCTGTTTATTGCTGCAAGATGTGTAAGGATAACTGGTTCATTGCTCATATTGGATGCGTGATTAAAGAGGTGAAACTTGTTTTTCCATAAATTGCTTTGATTATTCGTTAAAAAACTTCTGTAACAAATCATCTGCAAGCCTATATCTTTAATTAGTACCTGCTACATTTTCTCATGTTGATCATTTAAAATGTTTGATTTATCAGGGAGACACTTCATTAGAAATACTGGAATGGTGGAATAAAGATTTGGGATCAGACTATGAGGAGACCTCTAGCAAGGAGGATGATGGGACCTCCCTTTCCAGTCATTCTGATCTAGAGAGTTATGCAATGGGAGAGCATAATACGGAAGGCCCTGGAATTACTGAACTTGATTAAAACATCGAGGGTAATGCAAAGGCAATAAGGCAATGAGAGAAATGTGCCTGCAGAGATCCTTGCGATGTTTTCTTGCCTACAATAGACGACTAGTGATTGGTATGTTGAAACATCTTCAGCAAGCTTGTAACGCTCGGTATATTGGTGAACGCACATAAAACAATCTGTACATTGCAAATCACTAAGAACATTGTTAAAAAGTTTATCTTATCGAAAGTGGCGAAATTTAGTTAAAATGCTGAATTAACATGGAAGCTAAATTCAATTTCTTAATCTAATCTGGGATGAGATATACTTCGCTAGAGGTACATTCATCATGGAGTGATGATCTGGGATCAGACACTGGAGAGACTTCTGGCAAGGAGGAATGTGGAACCGTTCTTTGAGAGTGATCCGGGAAAGCAAAATCACGAGATGAAAGATTGAAATGGAAAGCACCCTGCAAATGTTGAACTGGATGAAGAGCCAAGGTAACCTCATCAGGAGATTAAAGCAAACAGGTTCATCTCAAGACTCAAAGCTCATCAGCAAGTTTCCCAAGTGCAGGCACCCTACTGTCAAGTGAAAATCTCTAGTTAATACAGGTTTTCTTCCAGCTGCAACATTCTTACTCGATATACATTTTGTTGTTAGGTTTGCTTCAGCTGTACCCCTTTCAGTCCAGTTCATGTAGCAATTGCGAGACAATGTTAAGATCTGATACTCATATCGAAATGAGTCCACTCTGTACCCAAAATTCTATGCATTTCCTTCTGGATAACCATACACATAAAGGTAGGAATACGAACATAAATATTTAGAAGAGGTTGAAAGAGGCTAAGCATAGATTCAACCTGGGAGATATGCAGAGGCATGTAAATGTTTATTGTGCATCCATTCAGTCCTTACAAGATTACGTTTATATTCTGATATGTTAGAAGAAGATTCGAGGGGAAAGCGAGTTTTTTTCTTGTTTATATTTCTTTTTATATATTTTAATTGTTCTTCTGATTAATTATAAGTTTATTTATAAATATAAAATTCTAAAAAATTAAAGATTTAAACAAAATAAAAAAACTAATTCTAATATGATCGATGCACCAATTCAGACAATTCTTTACGGTATTATTAAGAACAACAATTTCCTATTTATTTTAATTACCAAGTATGTATTTAATATTATAATATATAATACTTTTCATTTTAACATAAATCAAAATATTTTTTATTTTTATTTTTATCATCAACTTAAAAAAATTATTCATTTCTCCACCGCCACAAAAGCTTTATATCATAACATGATACACTGCTTTGCTGAGTCCTCGAGTCATCATCAGTTACCACTCAAGATTCCAGCTCAATATTGACCAACACGCGGCCAAGAGAAGTTCCATTTGTTAGAAAATAATATATATTATAGTTTTATATTTTATTTAATAATTTAAATTTTTAAATTGAGATGGTTTTTTGATATGATATAAAAATTTTAATAATCAAGAGATTACGAGTTTGAATCTCATTATTTTTATTTATTTGATAAAAATTAGATACAAAATAATATAGATTTGTGCAAATTTCAAGTTCAAAAAAACTTTAATTTAAAGAAATATATTAAAAAATAATATAAATTATATTTTAAAAATTTATTTAATAACTGATAAAATAACTAAATCATGAATTTAGTTAGTAAACTTTTGAGCTAACCCATGTTAACATAGATTAAGAACCAAGATACATTAACATGTATGCCAGCATAATTAACAAGAAAAATACTATATTAACATAATTAATTAGTATTGATGGATTAAAATATATATTTATCCTTAAATACACAGATATTTAATATAATTTAAAAATATTAAAGATAAAAATAATAAAATAACCAATTACTCTAAAAATAAATAATTTAACATAATAAACATCATGTTACAACATCCAAACTCAAAATCCATGAAACAGATTAAAACTTTGGTGGTGGGTTTACTGTGAATAATTGTACGTATCACGAAGTGGCCTTCCTCATTTTGTGCATCAAATCTCCCATTCACATAACAAAAAACAGAGAGTTCTCTCTCATTTATTTCTCTGCTGTCTTCACACACGAAGACGACAATCAATTCGTCTAGCCTTCTCATTTTCGGTCAAACAATAAATGTTCGGTAATAACTATTTAAATGTTCGATAAAAGTTTGGAATCAAGAAATTTGTTCCTTTTTTGAACTCAGGTTTGAGTTCTTAAGTGCTTATATGATGGTCACTGAAGACTTACATGGTCGTTAACTTCAGGGCCCGTGAAATTAGTCGTGGTGCGCACAAACTAACTCGGACACCCACGTTAATCTAAAAAATAAATGTTCGGTCATCCTGTCCACGAGTATAAGCAGGTCAACCCTAGCCAGATATGAAGTTAGTTGGTGATGAAAATTTTATTTGTTTTTATATTTTAAAATATTTTTAAAAACATATTTTTTTTTGTTTTAAATTAATATTTTTTAAAATATTTTTAATCATTTTGATATATTGATATTAAAAATAATTTTTTAAATATATTTTTAAATAAAAAATATTTTAAAAAATAATCATTACTATATTTTTAAATACATCCAGATAAACCTTATTTGTAAGACTGAGTTTGACAGGGGAGTAGGATTGATTTGTTTTGTGTAATTTTTTTTTACATGTAAAATATTTTATATTTTTTAACGATAATAATAATGATTATGGTGAGAGAAGAATAATATAAAAGATAATAGTTGAGAAAGTGGATGCTATTCTAAGCATGTTATTATCTGTAAAATGATTTATTGAATTTTATAAGCTGAAAATATTTTTAGGTAAATAAATTAAGTTTGGAGGAGGTTAGTTGTAAAAATATATTTTTTCATTAATTAGGTTTTTTATAAAATATTTTACAAGAAATAAATAAAAAAACATTTTTAAAAAACTACTTTAGGGAAAAAACAAAAAAAAAATATTAAAACAAACAAAATTATACTATTAACTTTCAAATTCTTGTTTTCACATCTCACACATTTTTAAAAATCTACTTTAGGGAAAAAACAAAAAAAATTAAAATATTAAAACAAACAAAATTATACTATTAACTTTCAAATTCTTGTTTTCACATCTCAGATGAGGGTGAGTTCATACGTAGTTTCTGTTTTTTTTTTTTAGTTCTTAATAACATGGTAGGTGAAAGCAACTTGGAATCTAATGTTTGGGAGGTAAAGTAATCGGTTACTTCTATTCCTTCTTATCAAACAATATAATAATTAATAGTTATGATTGCACTGACCATTATTAATATAGTGGAATTCAAAGTATATTATTTTTAGAAATTTATTAAAAATATATATATTTTTTAAAAAATTAATTTTTAATATTAATATATAGAATTAAAAGTATTAAACAAATTAATTTAAAATTAAACAAAATTATTTTCTTTTTAAAAATAATTAGTCAGCTACCGCAACATTTTCTTCCACGTCACATCTCATTTTACCAGTCCCTATTTTACTTCCCCCCCTCAACTTCTCTGATCTGTGCTCTCTGTTCTTTTTCAAACCATATATTAAGTTTCTGAATGGTGTTCATAGATTTATGTATACTGAGATGATAACTTGGTGGACTCGGATGAACTCTAAATCCATGATTTATATTATAAGAGATAATTTTAAATAAATAAGTAAATTTTAAATAAATTATTAAACTTAATTTTTAATAAATTTATTATTGAATAATTAAATTGAAAAAAATCAATATAAAAACATACAATAAAACAATTTAATTACCCCAGTAAACTCACAAAATTTATAAATCAAATTATAAGATTAAGATAATTTTATAAAAAATAAATTAAAATAAATATCAAAACCTAATTTATAATTAATTAAATATTAAAGATATTAAATTAAATAAATTAGAATAATTTATCAAACTTGTAACATAGATAGTAGAAAGAAAACAAAAAATTATAAAATTTAATATATAATAAATTAAATATTAAAAAATAAAATTAAAAGAATAATACTATTTATAGAATGGAACAAACAGAATAAAACTGTAACATACGCGGCAAAGGATCGAAATTGAGAAGGATATAAAATTTATTTGAAGTTATTTTATATTTTGAAATAATACGAGAAGAACAGAATGGAAATGAGGTGCACGTTACTCCCTGTCTTCACAGTTTCCACGACAACTGGGTCCACGCTTTAACATTATTGATGTCCAACGGGTTTCTCCATTATTGTTTCTGCTTGATCCTTGTACTCTTCTCTCTGCGCTATTACTGTAACAATCTCTTCCACATCTCATCTCATTCTACCATTCTCTGCTCCCAGCTGCAAATCATTTCTTAAAACCATATACTCTTCTCTTGCCTGTGCTTTCTGCTATTTTTTTCTGAATACTGCGCAGGCAAAGCAGCTCTTGCAGAACATCTTGAATCCAGGTAAAGTATTTATACTTCAACTTGTTGGTGTTTTTGTTTTTCACTTGCAACTATGGTTTGAATCTTTTTAAGTAAAGGACAAGTATCATCAGTAGTTTCCAAAAATAAATCAATTGATCTTTATTCAATACTGTGACTTTGTTTTTTTATAGGAAAAAAATGGTTCGATCAACCGATCGATTCTGGGATGATGTTGAAGATATGAATAATGGTGTCATGAAGTGTAAATTTTGTGGGCATTTATTTTCCTAGAAGACTTCCATTTCGAGGATCAAATGGCATTTGTCAGGAGTGAAAAGGCATGGTGTTAAAATATGGTGTTAAATCAAGGAGATTTATCCGAACCAGCAGATCTATTGTGTCTTGGCAATGAAAGATGTTATGATCAACTCTGTTCTCCACCAGTAAACAATGATGTCACGATGAATGAAGTGCAGAACATGGTTAATGTGAGGACAGCATCAGTGTTACGAGTGTTGGAACAAAGCAATGCAGTACATCACTGTTTGGCAGGGGATGCTGGAAGGATACAAGTGGGAGTTCAGGGCATGGAACAAGGAGTGGCGGAAGACAGAATTTGTTCACATTTAGAAACGGAAAATGGCATGGGAAACACTGGTGAAGGATCTCTTCAGCATGCTGACAGCAGTTTCTCTCTTGGGAGACACACTGTTGATGAACATGAGAATAGAGGAGAAGCAACACAAGGAATTGATGTAGTGAATCAATCAGCTGGTTTTTCAATGGAGGAGGAGGAGGAAGTGGAGGACGATAGAGGAAGGTTAGTGCAGCCTGGCGCAGGAACTAGCTCTTATAGAGGCCTTAAATACAACACAACTGAGACTAGAGGAGATCCAATTCCTCTTAGCTCTACAAAGTGGTTTGAGCATTTGAAGAGAATAAGAATGTGATATGGTCTCTGTTAATGAATGATAATTCTCAACCATTGCCAGAGTTGATAAAAACTACAATGCTATAACATATCCATAATAAGCTTCTAGAAAAAAGAGATATTTATTTTAGTGTTTATTGGGTGACTGTGTCTCAACATTAATAGATTGCAGAACCTTATTATTACTTGCCTTGGTTTAGTTCTTTTTAGAGAAGATGATAATTTATGTAGAGCTGTTAAATTATCAAAAGAATTAGTGAAGAAACAAAATGAATTCTCATCTTGGATGATTTATGGAATTCTTTCGAGCTACACCCAGTGGGAATTCCTGTTAATTTAGAAGGATGCAAGCTAATTATGTCAACTCAAACAGTAAAAAGTTTGTAACCAATTGTATAGCCAACACAAAATCAAATTGGAGCCACTTTTTGAGGAGGAAGCTTCGACTTTGTTCATGGAGGAACTTGAGGATGACAAAGCTCTTTCTTTAAAAGTGGAGCAAATTGCACTAGATGTTGCAAAGGAATGTGCTAGTTTGCCATTCAAAATTATTACAGTGGCAAGAAGCTTAAGGGGAGTAGATGACCTGCATGAGTGGAGGAACACATTGAATAAATTGAGAGAATCCAAATTTAAGGACATGGAAGATGGGGTATTCCGGTTATTGAGGTTTAGTTATGATCAGTTAGATGATTTAACACTACAATATTGTCTCTTATACTTTGCATTATTTCCTGAAGATCATTTAATTGAAAGGGATGTCCTCATAAATTATTTGATCGATGAGGGAATAATGGAAGGAATGAGAAGCCGTCAAGCAGCATTTGACGAGGGCCACACAATGCTCAATAAACTTGAAAATGTCTGCCCATTATAAAGTGCTTCGTATGATGGTAGTAGACATGTCAAGATGCATGACTTGATGAGGGACAAGGCCATCCAAATACAGCAAGAGAACTCTCAAGTCATGGTTAAAGCAGGTATGCATTTAAAAGAGTTGCCTGATGCAGAGGAGTGGACAGAGAATCTTGTGAGAGTTTCACTAATGCATGACCAAATTGAAAAAATTCCCCCGAGCCATTCACCGAGGTGTCCCAATCTGTCAACTCTATTTCTATGTGATAATACAAGGTTGCGATTTATTTCAGATTCATTTTTCATGCAACTACATGGGCTAAAGGTACTCAATCTGTCTAACACACATTTATTGAAAAATTGCCTGATTCTATCTCTGATTTGGTGACTCTCACTGCTTTATTGCTCAGTAATTGTTGTAACTTAAGGGATGTACCATCATTAAGAAAGCTCAGAGCACTACAAAGGTTAGATCACTTGAATACTGGACTTAGAAAGATGCCTCAAGGAATGGAATGTCTATCCAACCTCAGGTATCTTAGCCTCAGTATTGGTGAAATGGAGTTTTCCAGTGGGATATCCTAAACTCTTACACTTGCAAGTGTTTGTATCTGGTGCTCAGATAAAGGTTAAGGGAAAGGAAGTAGGATGCTTAAGGAAGCTGGAAACTTTGGAATGCCATTTTGAAGGTCACTCTGACTTTGTGGAGTTTCTAAGATATCAAACCAAATCACTGAGCAAATACAAAATCCTTGTTGGGCTTTTCGATGTTGACGTTCCATATCTATCAACTTCCAGCAGAGGGAAAACAATTGTTTTGAGTAACTTGAGTATCGACGGAGATGTTTTTATATGTTTGGTCCTCCTTTGGCAATTAATAAATATGGGTGATAATTTTTAAAATTCGGACAACCTAACCCAACCCGCATTCCTATAACATTAAATATAATTTGTTTTTATATGTTTGGTCCTCCTTTGGCAATTAATTACTCCATTTTAGTTGATTTGTTCAGTTGGCGTATTAAGCCTGTTAAAACTTACAATATTCTTTAAGCTAGTCCAAATCTTGTTTCTAATAGTCCATCATGGGGATATTTGTAATAACCATGAAAAACTTATTCTAAATTGGTATATTAAACCCGCTCAAGTCTAAAAACTTTTGAATGGATTAATTTTATAATTTTATAAAATATCAAAAACTAAGTTGAATATAATTATGGATCCAAACTATACTCTACACCTCTGGAAAAGCCTTTTATAGATGCTTATTATTATAATAAATTTTCTTTAAAATATTAAAAGTTAGTATTTTTTTTACCTTTTCAAAATATTGTTTTTGCTTTGGTACTTTTAAAAACAAAATCAACATAACTCTCTTACATAGATTTTATTTTTTTTTGTCATTTTACATTGATTTTATTATAAATTTAAAAGTTACTTGGGAGCAATAATATATTTGACATAAATTAAATACTGTTAAAAAAAAATCTATGCACGTGTCGTCATGTGAATAACCCTTGTTTTTGTAAGGGTGGCATATGCAAGACTGTTCGACCATCAAAAACTACCTTTCAAGACGGAGTTTACAAGAACTCGGCCCCTACATGATGTGGTGGCATGTTTACCAGACAAGTCTCTGGTTTGGTATCGACCATTTCCCCTCATTTTTCTTCTCTCTTTCTCTCCCCTCCTCGAACTCGGTGCCAATCCATTCAAAAATTAAGAATAGCCCCTTCAACTTATTTTACATTTATATTTGATCCTTATCTCTTTATTACTATTTTTTTTTATTTTGAATAAACTATAAAATTACAAACATTTTGTAATTTCACCTTATTATTTTTTAATTTTTAAATAATTTATCAAATTACAAATATTTTTTTTTTATTTAGAATCATTTGTTAAATTATTATTTTTTTTACAATTTCATCTCCACTTAGTTTTTTTTTCCTATCAAATTTTACTCTTATTTTTTTTTGTTACTTTTTTTGTTTGATAATTTTTTTATTAATATTTTTTTATGATTTAATCATTCAAAACTAAAGTGGTTGGGAATTAAATTTTTTAATTGAATTTAATGCAATATTTTATGGATTGTGAGTTTTAAAAATTAGATAAGGTTTAGGAGGTTTGTCCAAGTTTGTTTGTTTTTTTTAAAGCTAATATTTTTTTATTTTTTATCTTTTTTTTAGAGGAAGATTTGAAAGGAAAGCAGGTTTTTTTCTTGTTGATGTTCCTCTCTATATATTTTAATTATTCTTTTATTATATATAAATATAAAATCCTAGACAATTAAACATTTAAATAAAAAAAAACTAATTCTACTCTGATCGAGAAAGCATGCCTAGAAAGCATACTGCTGACTTCACCTATGCACCAATTCAGATAATACTCTACCATATCAAGTACGTATTTAGTATTATAAAGCTTTTAACGTTTGACACTGCTTTGCTGAGTCCTCGAGTCATCATAAGTTACCACTGAAGTTCCAGCTCAGTATTGATCAGCACGCGGCCAAGGAAAGCTGACGACTTCTCGACAGTGCTCCTTCTCCTTTACGACTTTTCGACATTGCCTTTGCTATTTGTTGATATTAAAAATAAAAAAAAATGTTAAAAACATTGTTTTTTTTTTATATTTTTATAATTAAAAATTATTTTTAAGAAGTATAGCAAGACGAAAAATATACAAGATGCACCTCTTCTTTTTAATTTTAATTGTATTCATGAAAAAGTAAAACTTTCTTTCTTCCATGTATAGACTTCTCACAACAGCTATCCATTGAGATGAAGCGTGTTTAAAAAAGTGTGTTTTATGGTGCGATAACAATTATTTTTTAAATAATTTTTTATACTAAAATATATATCAATAATATTTTTTTTATTTTTTAAAAATTATTTTTAACATCACCCTATCAAAATAATCCAAAACGTATAAACCATATTAAATTTTAACGAAAATAAAAAATAAATTTTTTTTGAATTTTTTGGGAACGCAGGTTCAACTGCATTCCCAAACCCTGTAGAAGTGTGGTAGCAGTTATTTTTATAAAGTGTTTTTCATTCCAAAATATATTATAACAATATATTTTTTATTTTTTAAAAATTATTTTTAATATCCGTACATCAAAAACATAATAATTTAAAACAAAAAATAAAAAAAAAATTAACTTTTTTTTTTTAAATACTTTTAAAATACAATACCAAATACAGCTATGAAGAGTCATGCTAACAATAATTATAAGCAAGTCAATAAAGAGTCATTCTAGCCATGAATATAAAATATAAAATATTTTATATTTTTTTAGTATATGATTAAATAATTTTTTTAATAATTATAATGATAGTGGTAATTATGATAGTGATAAAAATAATGAAATGATAATAATGAAGAGATAGTAGCACTGATGATAACATAATCAGATGATATTATAAAAAATTATTATTTATAAAATAACTTGCTGAATTGCTTTTTCGGAAGTTCCAAAATATATGTATGATTGACGTGATCATTACTAATGCTATGATAGTGTTTTTTAGATAAGGTTGTTGTTATTTTTTAAAGTATTTTTTATTTAAAAATTTATTAAAATAATATATTTAATTTTTTAATAAATAATTTTTAATATTAATATATTAAAACAATTTAAAAATATTAAAAAAATATATTGAAAGCCGAAAAATTTTCAATTTTTTTAAAAAGCAATTAGACCTCGGTACCAAACCAGACTCTATGAATGCTAGCTAGCTTTAACACCATTCAGGTCTGTCAAATTTATTTGGAGTTGCTTGATCCTTATACTCTTCTCTCTGCGCTATTACCTTAACAATCTCTTAATACCATTCTCTGCTCCCAGTAAATCATCTTTTAAATCCATATACTCTTCTCTTGCCTGTGCTTTCTGCTCTTTTTTGTCCGAATACTGCTCAGGCAAAGCAGCTCCTGCAGAACATCTTGAATCAAGGTGAAGTATTTATACTTCATCTTGTCGGTGTTTTTGTTTATCACATGCAACTATTTTTTGAATCTTTTTAAGTAAAGGACAAGTGTCATCAATAGTTTCCAAAAATAAATCAATTGATCTTTCTCGGTTTTTATAGTCCATGTCTTACGGAGTTCACACTAAATTGACCCTTAACCTTGAGCTTTATATATATATATATATATGTAATTATTTTTTGTTTTAACCTTTCTTTTTCCAATTAATGTAACTTCCATTAATTTTTATTCAATTCTGTGACTCTTTTTCTCTATAGGAAAAAATGGTTCGATCAACCGATCGATTCTGGAATGATGAAGATATGAATAATGGTGGCATGAAGTGTAAATTTTGTGGGCATTTATTTTCCCAGAATACTTCCATTTCGAGGATCAAATGGCATTTGTCAGGAGTGAAAAGGCGTGGTGTTAAAATATGTGAGAAAGTTCCTGAAGAAGTTCAAGATGCAGCCCGTGCAGCTATTGATGGCCCTCCAGAAAAAATAAATAAAAATGAAGCAGGATCGAGCAATAATGAGGTCACTAATGCAATTTCAGCTCCTGCAAAAGAACAGAACAATGAAGTGATGCATTTAGACATGGCACAACAAGAAGAAGCCTTTTCCCCTGGAGCGTTCGAACGTTGGATGGATAGCATCACTGATCAAGAGATCGAGTCTATGTTGGGACGTAGTTCTCCTGAAGAGCTTCTGCATGATGCAGTGGAGACTGTACCTAGAACAGAAATGGTGCAGCATCTGGAGAGAGGTAGCTCTCATGAGAGGACATCAATTAATCAAGCTGATGAGCATCTAGGAGATTCATCCGAACCATCGGATCTATTGTGTCTTGGCCTTGGAAGATGTTATGATCAACTCTGCTCTCCACCTGTAAACAATGATGGCATGATGAATGAACCATCAATTAATCAGCCCGATGAGTCTCAAGGAGATTCATCCGAACCAACAGATGTTTTGTGTCTTCGCCTTGGAAGATGTTATGATCAACTCTGTTCAACAGTAAGCAATGATGTTATGATGAATGAAGTGCAGAACATGATTACAGTGAGGACAGCACCAGTGTTACAAGTGTTGGAACAAAGCAATGCAGTACATCACTGTTTGGCAGGGGATGCTGGAAGGATACTAGTGGGAGTTCAGGGCACGGAACAAGGAGCGGGGGGGGACGGAAATTGTTCACAGTTAGAAGCGGGAAATGGCATGGGAAACACTGGTGAAGGATCTATTCAGCATGTTGACAGAAGTTTCTCTCTTGGGAGACACCCAGTCGATGCACATGAGAAGAGAGGAGAAGCAACACAAAGAATTGATCTAGTGAATCAATCAGCTGGTTTTTCAATGGAGGAGGAGGATGCGGAGGACAATGGAGGAAGGTTAGTGCAGCCTGGCGCAGGAACTAGCTCTTCCAGAGGCCTTAAATACAACACACCTGAGACTAGAGGAGATCCAATTCCTCTTAGCTCTACAAAGTTAGTGGGTCGAGCATATGAAGAGAAGAAGAATGTGATATGGTCTCTGCTAATGGATGGTAAATTCTCAACTATTGGTATTTATGGAATGGGGGGAATTGGTAAAACAACAATGCTACAACATATTCATAATGAGCTTCTAGAAAGAAGAAACATTTCTCATCATGTATACTGGGTGACTGTGTCTCGAGATTTCAGCATTAATAGATTGCAGAATCTTGTTGCAACATGCCTTGATTTAGATCTTTCTAAAGAAGATGATATTGTACGCAGAGCTGTTAAATTGTCAAAAGAACTAGTGAAGAAACAAAAATGGATTCTCATCTTAGATGATTTATGGAACTCTTTTGAGCTGCATGTAGTGGGAATTCCTGTCAATTTAAAAGGATGTAAGCTGATTATGACAACTCGATCAGAAGAGGTTTGCAAACGAATGGATAGCCAACACAAAATCAAATTGACACCACTTTGTGAGAGGGAAGCTTGGACTTTGTTCATGAAAAAACTTGGAGAAGACAAAGCACTTTCTCTAGAAATGGAGCAAATTGCAGTAGATGTTGCAAGGGAATGTGCCGGTTTGCCATTGGGAATTATTACAGTTGCAAGAAGCTTAAGGGGAGTTGATGACCTCCATGAGTGGAGGAATACATTGAAGAAATTGAGAGAATCAAAATTTAAGGACATGGAAAATGAGGTATTCCGGTTATTGAAGTTCAGTTATGATCAGTTAGATGATTTAGCACTACAACATTGTCTCTTATACTGTGCATTATTTCCCGAAGATTATATAATTGAAAGGGAAGTCCTCATAAATTATTTGATTGATGAGGGGATAATGAAAGGAATGACGAGTAGTCAAGCAGCATTTGATGAGGGCCACACAATGCTTAATAAACTTGAAAATGTCTGCCTATTGGAAAGGCTTGGTGGCGGTATATTTTTCAAGATGCATGATTTGGTTAGGGACATGGTCATCCAAATACAGCAAGAGAACTCTCAAATCATGGTTAAAGCAGGTGTGCAATTAAAAGAATTGCCGGATGCAGAGGAGTGGACAGAGAATCTTGTGAGAGTTTCGCTAATGTGTAATCAAATTGAAAAAATTCCCTCGAGCCATTCACCGAGGTGTCCCAATCTGTCAACTCTATTTCTTTGTGAGAATACAAGGTTGCAATTTATTTCAGATTCATTTGTCATGCAATTACACGGGCTCAAGGTACTCAATCTATCTACCACAAGTATTAAAAAATTGCCTGATTGTATCTCTGATTTGGTGAGTCTCACTGTATTATTGCTCTGTGAGTGTCAGAACTTAAGGGGTGTACCATCATTAAGAAAGCTCAGGGCACTAAAGAGGTTAGATCTCTTTAAAACTGAACTTAGAAAGATGCCTCAAGGAATGAAATGTCTATCCAACCTCTGGTATCTTAGACTCGGTTCAATTGGAAAAAAGGAGTTTCCCAGTGGGATATTACCTAAACTCTCTCAGTTGCAAGTGTTTGAATCTAGTGCTGTGATAAATGTTAAAGGAAAGGAACTAGGATGCTTAAGGAAGTTGGAATCTTTGAAATGCCATTTTGAAGGTCACTCTGATTTTGTGGAGTTCCTCAGATCTCCACAAAATCAAACCAAATCACTAAGCAAATACAGAATTTTTGTAGGGCCTTTGGATGATGAAGATTATTATGGAATGTATATGGCAACTCCCAGCAGAAGGAAAACAATTGTTTTGTGTAACTTGAGTATCAACGGAGATGGAGATTTTCAGGTCATGTTCCCAAATGACACTCAAAAACTGGAAATTTTTAATTGTAATGATGGAACAACTTTATGCGACATTTCATCCTTGATAAAGTATGCAACTAAACTAGAGATCCTCAACATTTGGGAGTGCAATAACATGGAGAGCTTGGTTTTATCTTCTTGGTATTTCTGTGCTCCTCCTCCATTGCCATCTTCTAACAGTATATTTTCTGGTCTTGAAGAGTTTTATTGCCGTAATTGTAAGAGTATGAAGAAGCTGCTGCCTCTTGTCTTGCTGCCAAACCTCGAAAAGCTTGTAGTTCAAGAATGTGAGAAAATGGAGGAGATAATAGGAACAACAGATGAAGAAATCAGCAGCAGCAGCTCCAATCCGATCACAAAATCCACACTCCCAAAGTTAAGAATTCTGAGATTGAAATATTTACCAGAATTGAAAAGCATCTGTGGTGTAAAAGTGATTTGCGATTCTCTTGAATATATTGAAGTAGACACATGTGAGAAGCTGAAGAGGATTCCAATTTGTCTTCCGTTGCTTGAAAATGGCCAGCCATCTCCTCCCCCTTCTCTTCAAAATATCGTTGCATATCCAGAAGAATGGTGGGAGACAGTAGTGGAGTGGGAGCATCCTAACGCTAAGGACGTCCTTCTACCTTTTGTACGTTCTCGAGCTGTATGACGATTCTTCTCTTAATATAAATATAACATTGAATTACAGGTAACCATCGTGTTTTAATTCCTCTCCCTCCCTCCCTCGCTTAATCTTAAAAGTTGTTTCTCTCACTGATTCCTCTGTTCATTTATTATTTATTTGATGTGGAATTGGATGGCTGCTCTTCTTTTCATGGCTTTTAACTATTTGGTGATCTTTTTTATAGGCAAATGGTGAAGGAAGGCAAACCTCTTATTCAACAAGGATTGAAAAGAAGGCGTGTTGCCTCTTCCGGATTCGCTGCCATCAAATATTGAACCAGAGTTCTTCATTTTACTGTTGAGCAATCTTCTTCTGCAAAGAGCTTGGCTGCTTCTCATTCTTTTGAGATCGGGATTTATAGCCCTGACAGGATTAAGCTATTATGATTATTTTTCTTTATGATAAAGATCTTGTAATCTTTGATTTTATCTATAAATAAAATTTGAGGGATGGCAGTAACCTCCAAGTTCTTGTTCTGTTCCTGGCTCCTGGCTCTTTGTTCTTTGATCAAGTTAAGTTCTCTAGATACCCTTTGATCTTCGAAGGGTTGTGAGTGAAAGTGGGGTTTGAACATGGAATCTTCAAATTGTCACGAATTAAATTTTCCAGAGCTTATTGAAATATTGATTATGATATCTAAAATGTATGAAAATATATATGTTTTTGAATTTTTTATAAAAATGTTAAAACACTCAAAGTATTTTTTTTCATTTATATATTTTTTAAAAATATATATAATTTTTGTATTTTTAAGAGACTTCGATTTTATGCACCAAACAAAAATAAATATTTATACTACTATTTTTTGAGTTATTTTTATTTTTATATTTTTACAATATTATGTTTGACAAGACTCTTTTTTTTTCTTTAGAAAAACTGCCAAGACATGCCTAAGAATGTGTTTGTCAAACACATCTTTAGGCTAAAGATCCTTTGATTATAAAGGTGGCAAACTAAATAGAGTTTTAAACGTGTGACCTGGTTTTGATCTAACTAAGTTGACCTAACTAGGTTGATCTAAAAATAAACTAAAAACAAAAAACCAAAACATATTAAACATAAAATACAGAAAAAAATTAAAATTACTTGTATAAAATGAATTAAACACAAAACAAACAAAGAATACAAAGAACATAGCTTAAAACCAGCAACGTGCAACCCAAACTAGACCAAATTTCAAGTAAATAAAGGTATGGTTTTATTCGCAAGCATATATAGATCGAGAGTCAAGCATAAAAAATCATTGATTATCACTCAAAAACTATTATTTGATCAAAGTGTAATTTCGGCAGTTAAAAGAAACTTAAAATCTAAATGCATGAATGCTTGTTATTGATGCATATTAGATATAGATTATTTGATAATCAAGTTGTTTGAAGGGTCCTATGCAAACAAATGGACAAAAAATACAGCAAGAGAACTCTCAAAGCTTGGTTAAAGCAGGTGTGCAATTAAAAGAATTGCCGGATGCAAAGGAGTGGACAGAGAATCTTGTGAGAGTTTCACTAATGTGGAATCAAATTGAAGAAATTCCCTCGAGCCATTCACCAAGGTGTCCCAGTCTGTCAACTCTATTTCTATGTGATAATACAAGGTTGCGATTTATTTCAGATTCATTTTTCATGCAATTACGTGGGCTCAAGGTACTCAATCTATCTGACACCAGTATTCAAAAATTGCCTACTTCTATCTCTGATTTGGTGACTCTCACTGCATTATTGCTCAATTAATGTTATGGCTTAAGGGATGTACCATCATTAAGAAAGCTCAGGGCACTAAAGAGGTTAGATCTCTTTAATACTGGACTTACAAAGATGCCTCAAAGAATGGAATGTCTATCCAACCTCTGATATCTTGCACTCGGTTCAAATGGAAAAATGGAGTTTCCCGGTGGGATATTACCTAAACTCTCTCACTTGCAAGTGTTTGTATCTAGTGCTTCGATTAAGGTTAAAGGAAAGGAACAAGGATGCTTAAGGAAGTTGGAAACTTTGGAATGCCATTTTGATGGTTACTCTGACTTTGGGGAGTTTCTCAGATCTCGGGATCAAACCAAATCACTAAGCAAATACACATCTGTGTAGGGCTTTTGGATGATGAAGCTTATTGTGTAATGTGGGCAACATCCAGCATAAGGAAAATAGTTGTTTTGAGTAAGTTGAGTATCAACGGAGATGGAGATTTTCAGGTCATGTTCCCAAATGACATCCAAGAACTGAAAATTCGTAATTGTAATTATGCAACAACTTTATGCAACATTTCATCCGTGATAATGTATGCAACTAAACTAGAGTTCCTCAACATTCGGAAGTCAAGTAACATGGAGAGCTAGGTTTTATCTTCTAGGCCCTGCTCTGCTCCACTTCCATTGCCATCTTCTAACAGTACATTTTCTGGTCTTAAAAGAGTTTTATTTCTGTAATTGTAAGAGTATGAAGAAGCTGCTCCCTCTTATCTTGCTGCCAAACCTCAAAAACTTGGAAAAGCTTGTAGTTGAAGAATGTGAGAGAATGGAGGAGATAATAGGAACAACAGATGAAGAAATCAGCAGCTGGTGAATTCTGAGATTGAGATCTCTACCAGAACTGAAAATCATTTGTGGTGCAAAAGTGATTTGCAATTCTCTTGAAGAAATTAAAGTAGAAACATGTGAGAAGCTGAAGAGGATTCCAATTTGTCTTCCGTTGCTTGAAAATGGCCAGCCATCTCCCCCTTCTCTTAGAAGAATTGGGATACATCCAAAAGAATGGTTGGAGTCAGTAGTGGAGTGGGAGCATCCTAACGCAAAGGATGTCCTTCGCCCCTTCGTTCAACTTTAGTAGATGTCAATTCTCCTCTTAATATAAATATAATATTGAATTACAGGTAACCATCATGTTTTAATTCCTCTCTGTCTTAATCATTCTCTGTCTTTCAGTCTTTGTTTTAATTCCTCTCAGTCTTAATCTTTCTCTTTCTGTCTTTCTTTAGATTAATGTTAGTGAGTCAGACATAACCACAACCATGTCATGATTTATGGGTTTATATTAGATTTGATCAACAACTAACGAAGCTAGACAAAGAGAAGTGAAGCATTTAGAGAGCATCACTCCTTGTTTTTTATCCTCAAGGCCTTTACACTCCTCCTTTTGATATCATCCCAACCTTAAAACTTGTTTTTCTCAGTGATTTCTCTGTTTATTTATTATTTGTAGGAAAAAGACTTTGTTTACTTTATTTGATGTGAAATTGGATGTCTCTTCATCTTTTTAAAGATGAGATTAATGCTTATGGCTTTTAATTATTTGGTGATCTTGTTTATAGGAAAATGGTGAAGGAAGACAAGCCTCTTATTCA
Organism: Populus euphratica; assembly: GCF_000495115.2. Lineage (NCBI taxonomy): Eukaryota > Viridiplantae > Streptophyta > Magnoliopsida > Malpighiales > Salicaceae > Populus > Populus euphratica. Next base: position 885,552 of record NW_011499910.1, read on the forward strand.
GTAAGGATTGAGAAGAAGGCATGTTGCCTCTTCCGGAATCGCTGCCATCAAATATTGATCCAAAGGTCTTTTGCTGCAAAGAGCTGGATTTGGAATGGTTCCTAATCCACGGTGCTATAGAATGTGGCAACAGAACTATGTGTAGAGGAACACAAGTAAATCCAAGAAGACGATCTCCTTGCCTATCGATTCTTCTCAGATCTTTGTGTTAACTAATATGTGATCGATACGATCTGACATCAAAAAAATAATTTGCAACAAAGAAAACAAATAAAAAAATTAAATTTTTTTAAAAATATTTTTGAAACGTAGAAATAACCCGCTTGAAAAGCGCCACAAACAACTCTTATATATGTACATACTAGTTGGATGCTCGTGCAACACTCCGGCTTACTTTTTATTTTTATTAAAAATATTATAAAAATTTATAATATAAAAAATAGTTTTTTAATATTAATAGTTTTTTTCAAATTTATTCATTATTTTATTAATAATATTAATTGTAATAAAAATAATAATATTCATCACATAGATAATTATATTAAGAATTCCATTGATGATTATAATATATATAATAATATTTTTTATATGAACACTTTGAATTATAACAGAAATAATAATATTTATAATACACATTATTATATTAAAAAAACCGACATAGGGTTTGGATGTGGTCACATCTAAACCTAACTTGGAGTTGGGCAGGGATGCATCTAGGTTCAACGTGAGATTGGGTGCAGTCCTGTCTAGGGCTAATGTGAACGCGTCCAGGTCCAACGTGGGGTTAGGCATGGACACATTCAAGGCCAGCATGGAGTTGGGTAAGGATGCGTTCAAACCCAATGTGGGTTGAGCGAGAACACGTCCAGGCCCAACATGGCGGTGGACGTAATCACATCCAGGTCCAACATGGGGTTGGGCGCAGATGCGTCGAAAGCCAATGTGTGGTTGGGTGCGAATGTGTCCAGACCTAACATAGAGTTGGGTGAGGACACGTCCAGACCTAACATGGCGTTGGCCGTGATCGCATCCAGGCCCAACGTGGGGTTGGGCGCGGACACGTCTAGGGCCAATATGAGGTTGGTGCAGACGCATTCAGGTCCAAAGTGTGGTTGGGCGTAGAGATGTCCAGACCCAACTTGGAGGTGGACGCTGACGCGTCCAGTTTAATATAGGGTTAGGCGTGGACTCGTCCAAGGCCAACCTGTAGTTGAGCGAGAACGCGCTAGACCCAACGTGGAGTTGAGCGTGGAAGCGTCCATGCCTAGACTAGAGGTGGACGCGGTCACGTCCAGACCTAACATGTGATTGGACGTGGACACGTCCAAGGCCAACATGGTGTTGTGTGGGGACGCGCCCACACTCAACGTAGGGTTTGGCGTGGACGCATCTAGATCTAATATGTTAGTACTACCAAAGAAAAACCATATAATTGATTTGAAAGATAAAATTAAAAATTATTATTATTATTGAAGGTATTAATATTAATACTATTATTTGTGTTATAAATATTACTATTTCTATTATAGTTCAAAGCATTGATATCAAAAAAATATTATTATTTACGGTACAAATATTTTTATTTTTATTATAATTGAAAGTAATAATATTTATTTTTATTGTAGTTCAAAATATTAATATAAAAAATATTATTATTTGGGGTACAAAGATTATTATTTTTGTTATCATTGAAAGTATTAATATTAAAAAATATTATTATTTATGGCTCCAGCACCACGTTGGGTCTAACCCTTAGCCCTAGGAATAGGGCAAGCCAGCCCCAACACCACACCACTTAGTGCACAAGTCTCATCCAGTAAAAGAGCAAGCAGCCCAAGTGTCAGGTGTCCCCACATGGAGTCACAGGCTTGTCTCCCGCTCAGGGCAAGGGAAGCTAGCTCTAACACAAGGGCAGGTAACCTAAGCATCACGTGTCCCCACATCGGGGCTCGGGCTGGCCCAATGCCACATGGTGATCGAGTCTAACTCAGCGTAAAAACAGGTCAACTCAAGTGTTAGGTGTCCTCACATGGGAGCGCGGGCCTGGCTAACACCCAAGGCAGCCCCATCAAAACATGAAGTGACTATTTTCTCCTCAATGATCCCTTCAATACTAAATATATTCTAGTGAAAAGACAACCCCACCCCACCCCTCCCTCACTGTGCTTATAACTCTTTGTAACAAGGGTTGAGCTGTCAATATACTACTTCAATTCACGTTAATTTAAGTTTAGGTAAAAAATAAGAGAGGCACCGAAAAGGATCCTTTCCCATCCAGTCCTTCACCGTCTTACTATTATTTATCCATAATAGTATTTACACTCAATCTCTCTATTGAATTTACTTGATCATCTATCTTCCTTTGCATAGTCTCTCTGACCCCATCCTTCACAGGGATTAGACATTTCTCAATTAGATCGCATCCAACCAACACATTTCTTAACATACGCCCTAGGAATAACTACACAATCAGTCTCACATTTCATTAGCAAGCCGACAAATTGGTCATATAAGCATGATCAACTCTACATAGAGTAACTAGATAAAATCACATATACCAGCTATCAATGTCGCGCACTAATGCCTCTAGCTCTACTCAGGACAGCTAGCCAATTTAGAAATCCTGGTCATTAGTGTCTCACTCTGATGCCTCTAGCTATATTCAGAACAACTAGTCGATTCAAAAACCTCGATCATCAATTCTCGCTCTGATGCCTCTAGCTTCGCTCAAAATAGCTAGTCAATTTAGAAATCTTGGTCATCAAAGTCTTGCACTAATACCTTAGTATCCTACTAATACTAGCCAATTCAGAACCTTTTTTTTTCACTATATAATAATACAATTATTAAAGATGCATGAACATTTAAAAAAAATTGCAATTAAATGATTTCAAACACTCTAATAAACATTTTTCAAGGAGTAAAACACTTACTCCACAACAATATCCAGTTATTGACCAGTTATCTCACATGTCAGTTTCTCATCATTTATATTTTCAAACATTGGTTATCATCGTTGCAATCGTACACAACTCTCACGATCACAGACAAGGGTCAATCCCTTACCTTTACTCCTGCCATCTAAGCTCCCGAGAAGTTGAGTCTCCCTCTGGGCACTTCTTCCACAAACTCCCCGCTAATTAATAACTATTATCACTTAACCATCTAGGTGGTGGTTAAGTGGTAAGGATTTGGGATCAAGAAGTTTGCTCCCTCTATAGTCTCAGGTTCGAGTCCTTGGTTGCTCATATGATGGCCACTGGAGGCTTACATGGTCGTTAACTTCAGGGCCCGTGGGATTAGTCGTGGTACACGCAAGCTGGCCCGGACACCCACGTTAATCTAAAAAAAAAAATAACTATTATCACTCAAACTATAATTTATAAATTTATCCATAAAATCTCCACACAACACATTCAAATTATTCAAATTATTTTCTTTGTAAATTTCCATATTTTCCATTCTACACAACAAATTGATCTTTACATCATCAAAATAAATTCTAATTCAAGACTTTTGCTCCATATAAAATTTCTAATTAATGCCCAACACGTCGCAAACAACAATTTATATTCATCATGAAGTTCTTCCACTCTTTCCACACATGTTAGCATTATTTCTAAGAAACTAGCCATTCATAGTAGCTGTTGTAGTCTCACTTTCAAATAAAACAGTCAACTAATTTAAATTAATCAAGTTAATTAGTAGATCGATTCATACAGAATTCTATAATGTACTATACTCATCACTATTTGGTATCTCTTTTTAATTTCTTGCAAGGATTTCATATCAACCATTTAGTTCTCATTCTATATAACCCAAATCTAATTCACTAGCTTAGTATTTTGCTCAACAAAATCATTTCTTCAAAATTTCTTATTCTCATCAACCTAAAAACTCCATTATCATTTTTGCTAGATTTACATGATCCATTTGAAATCATCTGAACTCCATTATCATTTTGATAGATTTACATGATCCATTTGAAATCATCTAACACACACAAGCAACCCTTTTTTCCAAACTTTAAAATACCATTTATCAACACTTACGGAGCATTTCAAATAACCATCCCTTCCACCATACCTTAATTATACTAACCTTCCCAGCACACAAATCAACATTCAATTGCGATACAAACAAAACTCAAGTATTTCTACCATCATTCGTATATAAATTTAACACAATAACATCACCTTTTCCAATTCCCTCCATTTTCCTACCATGGTCGGCCCTAACATCCATGGCTACTCATGACGGATTTTTTTCAGCTTTTTTTTCTTCCAATTATACTACATCTAACATGTATTCCACGTCCTTTGAAATATTTTACAACTAACACCATTTCCCCCCATTTCTAGTCTAAGAATCCTAACTTGAAAATTCAGGAATTTCATATAAAATCACTGAAATCTCACTTAAACTTGTATAAATGAGGTTAGAAGTGTTCACCAGTCGCCAAAATAAGCTCTGAATAATAACTAGTCGAATTGTTTTCCACCCTTTCTCCCTCTTGCTCACTTTGACATGACTTGTCCCTCCAACTCCCTATCCTCTCACTTGATTTCTCTTTCATTTCTATGTTTGATTGTGTTTAAACTCTCATCCTTTCATCTCCCATGCCCTAAAACATGGTTTGTCCTAGGTTTTCTAATTATAACTCAACTAAAGATGAAGAACTCTCCCCCTCTAATTTTTCAAGCAGACTTGTTACTTATAAAGAGAGGAAAAACTGAATTATTCCATTTCTTCCACTTATTTATGAAATTACCATTAATAAATTTGAATGTTATTTTTATTTTTATTTTTGTCTATCTAATGCCTATTTTATGTGGTCATTCAAAATTCTCATCGCTATACAATTTTAACCTAAGGTAGATAGACATGTTACGAGGCTCGTGTGAAATTTTAGTTTGATTGGATAATTAGATTAAAAGTTATATTTGTTAGTATAAAATTAAATTATTTATGATTTTTTATTAAAAATCTGATTTTTTTATTTTATCCTTGTATAAATTGTACAAATTATTTCACTAAATTCTCAAGATTATTTTCTTATCTCAAGTATATTTATTTATTTTTACTAATTATTTTATTTTCAAACTTGTTACTAGTTTGCGATAACTTTTCCAATTTTTATTCAGGTTTACATCAATATTTTTACATGCAATTCTTTGTTAACTTTCATTCTTCATGTCCATTGTACTTCTTCCAAATTATTTCTCATTTTCGAAACATATTTATTTTTATATATTTTTTTAATTTTTTTATCCATCAAATCAAGTTGATAGTTTTGCTGACATTATGAATTTTTTTAAAACTAATAGTCATGATCCTCGTTTCAACTTCAATAAGCGGTCATTCCCTCCATTACATACTACATTTGCATTTATTGTCCTCATTTATCAATCTCTTTTAGTTCCGAGTTTCCATTGCTAATCAAGGTCTTACTATCTTCGATTATACTTTTACGTGGGGGTTTACAGAGATGCCTCCTAGAGGTACTTCAATCGGAGAGCTAATGATTTGAGATCAGTCTTGGAGATATAACTGGCAAGGAGTATTTTGGAGATGCCCTTGTAAGTGATTCTGATTTTCTGGACTAGCAGAAGTTGAAGATTTTGAGCAGGGGAAAGTGACTAATGAAGACATAACCATAAAAAGATAGCATTAAGGTAAACTACTACATCTTTAATCAAGCTTGAAGTGGTTTAATCATGCTAGATTGTTGATTTGGACATCGCCATTGATGGGATAATCATTACAGTCATTAAAATTATTGAAATGTGATTATTCTGTCTCAAGAGACCAAGCGTCTTCAATCCCAAATACTGCAGAGTTGACCATTAGTGGCTGAAGCCCTCCTGCTTACTTTCTTTGTTATTCAGTTCTCCATTTCCATTATCACAGAAACCATTGTCTTTTACTTGCTTCTTTGCATTCTCTCCAGCTGATGAATCCTTTTCTTTTGCTTCTTCTTCATCTTTTGCCTTCTCTTTTGCCTCTTCTTCAGCTTTTGCTTTCTCTTTTGCTTCTTCTTCTGCTTTCAATCTAGCACTCTCCTTCTCCTTTTCTTTTGCTTCTTCTTCTGCTTTCAGTATAGCGTCCTCTTTCGCCTTCTCGAGTGCTCCTATTAGGCTCTCCAAGCAAACATTGGCGTCTCCAGAAATAGTCTTCGGCATCAAATGCTCTGCTACTTCAGCAGGGGTCATTTTGGTTTCCCCCAACAACTCCTGGATTCTGGCAAACAAGTGGTGTGATTCAAGCAGAAGGTAGTTCTTTGCCAAAACCTGGAATGCTTCAAAGCTACAATAGGACAATTCTATGTGCTTGTCCATCCTTCCTTTCCTAATGAGAGCTGGATCAAGTTTCTCCACAAAATTAGTCGTGAAAACAATCAGTCTTTCTCCTCTGCAAGCTGACCAAAGTCCATCAACAAAATTCAAAATCCCAGAAAGAGTGACCTGACTCTGTTTGTTATCTTCTTCCTTGGGCAGCTTCGGCTTTGGATCCTTTTCATCTCTCTCCCCCTCTTCCTCCTTCTTCTTCTTCCTTTGACCAGTTAGATCAAGAGAACAATCAATATCCTCAATCACAATAATGGACCTGGTTGTTGTCTCGATCAGTAGCTTTCTCAACTCAGTGTTATCCTTCACAGCAGTCAATTCAAGATCATATATATCGTAGTTCAAAAGATTGGCCATGGCTGCAATCATAGTTGATTTACCAGTCCCTGGTGGACCGAAAAGCAGATACCCTCGCTTCCAAGCCCTTCCAATTCTTGCATAGAAGTCTTCAGCCTTGCTGAATATGACAAGATCATCAACGATTTCCTGCTTCCTCTCTGCCTCCATTGCAAGCGTCTCAAAACTAGCCGGATGCTGAAACACCACATGCCTCCAGTATGATCCACTGTTAGTGTAAAGCTTCCGCTGACGATTCCTCACCTTTATTTCATTACCCTCTTTCAAGACATGATTCAAGTAATCCCCGAGGATGAGTTGCCGGTGTCTTTTATGGAAAGTGAGCTTGTAGTACTTCCTCTCATCCGTAACGGGGTAGAAAGAAAAAGATTGCGTCTTGGAAATATGTTTCCCTGAAGCCCACTTAAGTTTGACTCCCTGGAATTCATCATCAACCTCTTCATAATCATCCATGCTAAGAACAACCGACTGGCTGCTCTTGACAACATCAGCCTTGAGCCGCTTTGCTTGCGTAGATGAACGAGAACCAAGATAATTCTCAATGGCAGAGTAAGCTTCACTACGCATGAAGCGATCGCCGGTGAATTCATTGAAGCTAATTTGAATGTAAGGGTAAACGAAAGTGAAGGCCCTTTTGGAGTATTTATCAAAATATTCTTGTACACTATACGGACAATATTGCTTGAACATGGCCCAAGCAAACATAACACTTGCAATCACAGAACCTACTTGAGTAAACATATCTGCTGGGCTCATTTCTTTTTTCTATTCGATTCTCCTCCTCCCTCTCCACTTGTGAGTTTTGTGCAAGAATTTTATAGCCCGGCAAGCGGAGATAGCTAATCTTATTGGCTAAGTCAGCAGTGTCACGATTGACGCAAGCATGCTTGTCTTGCAAGATGGCGTGTATAATGGCTTTCCTGGCAAACATATATAGTCAACTTGGTATTTTCCTTGATAGTTCCTCCAAGGAAGATGACGCCAGACTTCTGGGACCATAGTTTTGTCTTTTCCGATACAGTTTGGACGGTGGTGTACATTATCGCTCAGCCATAGATATTTGATAGATATTAAGGCTGTTAGTTTTTATATTTTAAATTAATATTTTTTTAATATTTTTAAATTTTAATATGTTAATATTAAAAATAATTTTTAAAAAAAAACATTACTTTAAGAAGCCATCTCTCTCATGAAATTTGTGATTCAAAACTCATGTTTTAAGTTTAAATGGAAAATACATTAATTCAGTGAAATATTTTTAATTTAAAAAATTTAATTAACTATCAAGTTATTTTTTAAAACATATATATTATTTTAATAAAATTAATTAATTTAGATTAACTTGGATTCTTTTTCCATATTTTTCAAGATGGAAATAAATTTTAATTTACTTTCCAATAGTTGTATGTATTAAGTTTAGAGTAATTCTTATTATCTGATATTAACAAATATTTTAACCAAAAGATAATAAAATTATTTTTGTTACAAGAAGCACGATATTATAATTTCTAGATTAAGAGAAACTATATAGTTTTAACCCATGTTCTAAATTACAGTGGAAACATGTACTAACTACAATCAAATTTAATATATATATATATATAAGTGAAATTATCACAATAATCATAGAATTTAATTTATTTTTTAAAATCCAAATTAATTTAATTTTAAAGCAAATATAAAATGACTTAGATGTGTATCTTTTTACTTTGATAGCTTTATATTATTATTTTTTCCTAGCAAGTTCCTAGGGCAGGTGGAAAGTTCTCAGGAGTAACGAGGCAACCAGCTGCTAGATTCTATGAACAATAGATATACGTGGTCTTCTCCTGGGCTACGAAGCAGCCTCTGGACCATTGGATTAGTTATTTTATTTATTAAAAAAACACAACTAGGACATTTTTTATTTTATTATAAAGAATATTTTTGGTTCAATTTATACATTAATTAAAATTAAATTCTCTCCAAGCATTCAAATAAATTTAATAAGATTGAATATACATTTTTAACCATTAAATTAACCTTTTAAAATAAATATAACCAACATTACATTATTATTTTTGTTATATCATATTCCATTAATAATTCAGTTATATTTTTATATAAGTTTTTGATGATCCTGAAGTTTATAAAGTTCAAACTAGTATTAATTTTTAAAAAATAAATTTAAAATTTAACCAATTAAATTATACCACTCAAAATTATTAATAGTTAAATTATTAGAGGCTAACTACTCAATAGTATAATATAAGGTGAAAATTATAATAAAAAGCATCAAAAGAACCAGTTTTGTAACCCCTCAAAATAAAAAATAATTTTACTTTAATAATTTCTTAATTAATTATTTATGGTTTTTTTTCAAGGATATTAATTTCAATAGTATAATATTTTTATCACAAGAAGCTTGGTATTATCATTTCTAGATTAAGGAGAAACCTTCTAGTTTTATTTCAAGTTCCAAAATTACAGTGAAGATGTACAAATTATTCTAGTTGATTTTTATAAAGAAAAAAATAATTAAACTTATTTTTTAAATAAAAATAAAATTAGTTTAAACCGATTGATTTTAATTTAGTTATTTTAAAATAAAATTAATTTTTTTTAATTTAACTTGATTAATTTTAATTCGACTTGGTTATTTCTAATTTAACTTAATTATATTTTGTTTAACTTGATTTTTTTAATTTAATTTTGTATTATCATTTCTAGATGAAGGGAAAACCTTTTAGTTTTATCACAAGTTCCAAAATTACAGTGGAGATATGTATAAATTAGAATCAAATCAAATTTAACTTGAAAGATTAAAAACAAATTATCATAGATTTTATAATTAATAATCATGGTAGATAATTTGTTTTAAGATATTCAAATTCATTTAATTTTGAAGGAAACGTAAATGACATGATGTGTATCGTTAATTAACTTTTTATATGCTTTTTAATGTAATGATTTCTAAAACTTAAAAAATTATTTTTATATATTTTTAAATAAAAATTAATTTAAAAAAAATACTCTTCATTACTATACTGAACCCAAATTAAGACAAAATTTCTCTACTTTTTTCCATGGAAGAGGAACTAGCTAGGAAGATTTTCAATTGCTTGGCCTTGATTTCTTGGTCGTCTTATTTTCCCAAAAAGTTGTCATGTTTTTTATTATTTTCCTAGCTCTTGTGGAAATTTCTCAGAACCAGCAGCTGCTAGATTCTATGAACGACAGACATGGTGTCTTCTTCTCTGCTACTTCCTCTTTCACCACGTTCACAATTATATATATATACACATGTATATAACTGTGAACGTGATGAAAGAGGAAGTAGCAAAGAAGAAGACACTCCTCTCTCTCTCTCTCTCTCTCTCTCTCTCTCAAAATTATAATTTGATGAAATTTTATAAATAATTTTTAAATTTATTATTCTTTAACTTAGTACATGTTAATTATCCATTTACTTTAATTATGGTTAATATTCAGCAATATATATATATATGCTTATTAATTTTTTAATAGGTAAATGCAATAGGATTAATATTATAGTTAATGAAATTTATCAAAACAAATTAATTAATTTTCATAATATTTGAAACAATTAAATAATTTCTTATCAATGTTAAATAATATTCTTGATTTGATAGCGTTTTATTTAAGAAAAATATATAATCCATTCCCAACCATCTTTCCTCTTCAACGCTTGAAACAAGAAATAAATAAGTTATAAAATAATAAAAAGAGTTATTAAGTTATAATTAGATTTAAAAATACAAAAATTAAATTAAATATTTAATTTTGAAACAAGAAAATTGATCAACCATCAAGTTTGAAAACAAGCAACCATCAAGTTTGAATGCAAGACTTTCTATTGTGATCTTTTCTCTGCTTTATATGTATGGAGCCACGTCATTACTTGACCCCTAATGTTATCTTGAAGATGTCAAGATTCTCATACGGATCAAGACCCAGCTGCCCTATGGTTTCCCACAATTTAGCAAAGTTAGTCCCCTTTTCTTTTTCCTTGCATTTATTGTGAATTATTTTTTTTTAATTTCATCATCTCTCTATTATGTTAGCTTAATTTATTTTAATTTGTGTGATATTATATACTCACAAAAAAAAATCTTAATATTAAATTAAAGTTTAATATTATAAAATACAATTTAATTTAATCAAATAAAAATTTAAATAACAAGGATTAAAGTTAACACTCATACACATCACAACCATTTTTTCTATTCATGGGGCATAATAAACAATAATTCAGTTCCTAATATTTTTTGTTTTTCATTTTCTTCTACTAGAGTTTTTGAGGACTTCACATTTTAGTCTTAAACTTCATTTGTTTTATTTTTAAATTTTTAGAATTTGAAAAGGGAGAGAGTAAGTCACCGAGCAATGAGAAATGGTATAGAAAGTGTTGGTCAGCCACATTTTATAGATTTGTTTTGAAAAGAAAGGTTCAATTAAGGTTATGTTTCTCTTGGAACGTGTCATGAAATATTGATTGGAACCATAATTTTTTTTTTATTCGGATGGATTTTAATTTTTAAAGTGAATAAAGGTTTTTTTTATTGAAATGATTTAAGGTTCATGAGATTTTTTGTGTGTATTTTCAACTAAAATTAGGTTAAAAATTATGTTTGGAAGGTCTGAAAACTAGGGTTATAACTTTCCTACCATTAAAGATGGTCAAAAGGTCAACTAGAAAACAATGTGTCATTTGTCCAGAAAACAATGTGTCATTTGTCCGAGCAAGTGACTATTATCTACTATATAAAAAAATGAGGTCATATACTTGTTAAAATAAAGATGATAATCGGAAGAAATCTAAAAAATAATAAAAGCAAAAAAAGGATGTTAAAATGCTGAAAAAAGATCAAAATTGATTGAGAAGGTTTAAAAATACAAAAGGTTGAAATTTGACAATATATCGTTGATTGATGAAAGCTCTATTGACAAAAAAAAATTAAATTAAAAAAATATAATTAAAATCAGATGTTTATAGGCATAATTAAATTTTATCTAAGGTTTAATTGAAGTTATGAAGAGTTTAATCGTAAAATAATAATAATAATAATAATTTTAAGTCAACATAGGCTTTTATTGGAAGAAATTAAAGTTTTGAGGTCTAATTATAATTTTAAAAAGTTGATTTGATCAAATTAAGGACTTAATTGTATAATTATTGACATTTAATGTCCAATTAGATACTTAATTGAAACAATCAAAAACCAAAAACCAAAAACAAAGTGCTAAAATCAAGCAATGCAATTATAATTCATCCAGGGGGTTCGATTACAAAATTTATAAAAACATACAAGGACCGAATCAAAAATATCCCTTGAATCTGAAAATGTCATTTCCTGGACAACTGTTCATCATCTTCTTCATCCGCAACGGTTTTGATAGTAAACGAAGGAGTTGTCAATGGAGCCGTTTCAATCTACGGGGCATGTTTCACACCACCATAATGCACGCCGGCTGGGACTTTGTTATTGCCAAAAACTTCTGCATCCTCTAGCTATAAAAGCTAGAGGAAGGATTAAGCAGAGAGAGAGAGAGAGAAAAAAAGGAAGAGAATAGAGGAGGAGAGAATGTGAGAGGAAAGGCAAAAACAAAGGGAGGAAGAGCATAAGAAACTCGAAAAGCAGCAAGAGAAGGAAGCAGAGAGAAGAGAATAGAGGAGAGCAAATGGGAAAAGAAAGAAAAAGAGAAAAAAAAGAGAGAGGAGAGTGAACGAAAAAAATAAAGGAATATAGAGCAACTCGAAGCAGAGGATGCAGAATAGCAGAGGAGGTTAGGACCACCATCGTCTTCATCTCTCCAGCACCAGGTATGTTCAATTCCTTCCATAGTCCCTGTAATAAAAAATAAAAAAATAAAAAAAACATCACTTGCGTTTTGGTTCATTGGTATGTAGGAGGATGAACAGTGCGAAGGTAATTTAATTACCTTCGCACTGTTCATGCAGGCATAAAATTTTATGTTGCATGGCCTAATTAGGTCACTGGCTTGGACCAGTGGGCATGTTAGGTTAGTTAGGTTTAGCTCAGCTTGGGAAAAAAAATTCTTTAAAAAAAATTATTTCAAAACATTTGTGATTTTTTAAATTTTTTTACTGTATTTTTATCAATATTGGTTTATATTTTTTATAGTATAAAGATATAAATTCAGTATTGAAATAATTGGTTTTTATCAAAACATAAAAAAAATATTTTGTTTTCATGTATACGGCTAAGTCTCTTAAAAATAAAAGAAAAAAATCAGATTATATTTTCATACAACAAAGAAAATTTCAAAATATGTATTAGCATGCATTTTGACTTTGATAATCAGTTTATTAAAGTCACGAGAACTAGGTCAATATTTCAAAATTTTCAAAAAAAATAGTTTATTTTCTTTTAATATCTAGAGGTTATGACCTTATACGTAAAATGTATCTTGGATGTTAAATTCTTTTATTGATATTAGAATGGTTAGGTTTTACCTGATAAAATAAAAATATCTTTACCAAAGAAAACTTTTCCTAAACCATAGACAGACTAATAATTAGAAAACATGAAAAATATTAGGTTTTATCAGACAATAAAACAATGTAGTTTACCTTAGATAGGATGCATTTGGGATGCTAATACCTTTTTTTTAAGCAACCAGCCCTTGTACCCAATCTCTAAGACCAATTAGTGTTTCTAGTGACCAAAATACCAAGTGGAGACTCCCATTCTATTTTTCCACTAATAAAAAACAAGAATTCCTTATCTCTCCATATTTTTCACATTAGATATATTTTTAGGGTGAATGTTTTCACCGCGACGCCACACATGTGCAACAATTATATTACGCTTAAAGTGTCATTAAATTCCTTAACCTAAAGTACATTCTATAATAACAAGTTTGATAATATAAAATATATTTAATTTATGATAAATGTTTGGTTCTAAATACAGGTTTGTAATATATATATATATATATTAACATTTATCTCAAGAGACAAATAAAAGGCTGAGTTTAGAGAAGAAATCCTATATGAGCTAACTTTATTTAACTGAACCACCATTTGATTTTTAAGTTATAACTAGAGCTATCGACCTTAGATTTAAGTATGATTTAGCTTGGTCGAAATCTAAGATATATGCCTCAAACATTTATAAAGAGTCTAAGACTCGATACTACCACTTTTATGTTCAAATCTTAGAAACAAAAAAGAAATCTGAATTTATCTTATAACCAAAATATTGTTTAGTGTTCAGCCCATATATAGAGTTATAGAAACCTAATACCTATTCTTTTTGGGTTAGAAAGATAAGACAAATATCTACAATTTTTATGAAAATCATCTATTCAAATTATGATGTTATTAATAACGTTTTCTCTAGCCACCATATTAATAACTCTAAATTTTAGCCTATAAAAAAAAGCATTTGCCATATATTTAGACATCTTGATTTTCATATCAGGATCCTTGCTTTTATATATATATATATTCAAGTTTTATTTCATGTTATATTTTCATTAATCTTTTGTTTATACTTATCATTTTATTTATTATACTTAGTTAATTTATATCATAACTATGTTATTATCTTGTTTGTTTATGTTTTTCTTCTTAATTATATTTACTTAAGTTTATTTTTTCTAATGTCAAAAAGTTACATCAATGATATAAGAATATGTATAGTACAAACTCAATATTAAATTTATTGTTTAAATTCAAGAAAGTTTCCTATTAAAATATGTTATAATTATTATCATAATCAATCTTAATACCCTCCTTATTAAGTGGTGTCTTGATTTGTGATGAAAAATCATTGGCACAACAAATAATTGATTCTTTCATAGCTTATTGCATGGAAAATCAGCATTTGTGCTATAAAAGAATTTTGATTTGATGTTAATATAAGTTAGTACTGTGAATACTTGACAACATTTACATGTGTTGGTATTACTAAAATAATGTAATTAAAGATAATTAATATGATCATGTCAGCAACTTAAAATGAGTCATTAATTATAAATTATCCGATTGAAACCTTATTTGTACATGATTTCTAGTTGAGTGATAGAAAAAGTTTGGACTATATTTATTTAAAATACCATTAATAGATCCTTTAACCTTGACAATTATTTTATCTATGTTAAATCTTTACATTAATAACATTTTTTTTAGATCTCTTTAATTTTATTTCTTTTATTATTTATGGTTCTATATCCTTAACATCCATATAGATCAACCCTGATCTTTTAGATTTATTTATGCTTGAGATGAAGTTTAATAACAATTTTTAAAGAAATTTTTTCCTTCTCACCGTATAAAGCTTTGTTTAATACTTACCCCCAGCATGGTTTTGAAACAATTTGGATTATTCTAAGGCATAGGGGTCATTTTTTATTTAAAAAATATTTGCAAAAATCTTACAATTTAAATTATATTGATCCATCATGTTTAAGTACACATATGCATTTTGTAAAATTTGTAAAAATTATCAAAAGTTAAGATCTATTTCAAAATATCACATGGTGCATTTAAATCATATTTATGTCATTGTAATCTTTGATTGTTGGGGTATAGATTTCATGAGATCATTTCCCCTATCTTCTTTTTTTTCATATTAATCACATTATATTATGTTTTAAAATGAATAGAGATAATTTGAAATTGAAATAATGATCACACAACTATGGTTAATTTTTTAAAAGATAACATTTTGAGTTGATTTGGAATTTCTTGAGACATGATATGTGATGTTGGAATACTTTTTTACAACAAGCCATTTGAATTTTTAAGAAATATGAAATCACACACAAATTTATCATCTCTTATCACCCTCGAACAACTGAACAAGTACACTTACTAATAGAGAAATTAAACAAATCTTAGAAAAAACAGTGAACTCTAATAAGAAAGATTGATTTTTAAGACTTAATAATACATTTTAGGCTTATCAAACTGTTTTTAAAAACATCATTAGCTATGTCATCTTATAGGTTAGTTTATGAAAAATCTTGTTACTCGCCTATGAAACTTGAACATAAAACTTATTGAGCTATTAAAATTTTTAATTCAAACCTTGATGATGATAATCAATTATGTAAGTTATAAATAAATGAATTTAAGAAAAAAAAATGCAAAGAAAATTTAAAAAAATTCATAAAGCAAGAATCAAGGTGGTTTATGAAAAGATAATATTAAGAAAAACATTTGATGTTGGTCAAATGATTTTTTTTTTATAATTCTCGACTGCATCTATTTTCTAGAAAGTTAAAATTAAAATTGAAACATTTGTATTCTTATAAGACATTTGATATCGAAAATCAAAAGAATGATAATTTTTTGAAAGTGAATAAACATTATTTAAAAGCATACTTTGATAATTTTCATAAAAAAAAAATTTATTGAATGATTCTATTTATAAAAATTGATTATTTTATCTCATATTTTTTTTATTTCTTTTTTAGTGACTTTAGTTTTCCTAATCTCTTTCTAACCATGGTCAAATGACAAATAACAATACTCTATAACTCTTAAGTCAATTCTTTTAGTTTTTCATGATATCCAATATTTGTTTATACATTTATTATTATTTGTTTCTTCTCTTTTCGTTACATCACTTCTCCACCTCTTATATGAGAGATGGACACCACTCAAGAAATTGAAAAGGAATTTTCATGTTTTGCCTTAAAATACAACAATACAAATTTACCGTGTTAGGTGTAAGATATTGAGTTGTTAATTCATTATGGATTTTCTGAAGATATTTGTTAGATAATTAAAGCAAATGTAAAATTATCAAGAGTCATTCAATTTTTTATTTCATATATTCCTAATATAGGTAAAAGCATTTTTGTGAAGAAAATATCATGTAAAATAATTACAAGTTTACCACGGAAATAAATTATTGTGCTATATAGACTTGTACAAGACAATGTCTTTTTATAAGAATGATATCTATAAATCATGAAAATAAATTATAATTTATTAAGAATGGTTTGAATAAGAAGTTTTTAAATAATTTTTTATTGATTTTTAAGACTCATCTTAATGGAAATATACATGTATAATTCATTATTTATGATCTTATTTTTATAATGAATATGCTAGATATAGTCTTGAGAATCTGACAAAAAAAAAATTATTTGTCGGTTTATAAAAAGTCTTTTTATAATGAATATGCTAGATCTAGTATAATGAATATGCTAGATCTCATTTTTATCAGTTTTTTAAAAAAAATAGATAGAAAGTTTTTCTTTGAAAATAGATGAGAAGTCTTTTCGCAATTCATATAAGTTTTTTAAGTTATTCTTAGATATAAAACTAATAAGAGATGAATTACGAACACAGCTACTTGTACTTGTATATATTCTGACACCAAAAGAAAAGGATCCCTTCAGATGGAGGAACCACGAGAAAATCTGACCCCATATCTTGTCTCAGAGACATCAAGGTCTCCATACAGAATCAATGAATTGCCTCATGCAATAAGGCATCATCCTCTTCCCTAGATCACCCTCCTACCCAACTTGCAAATCCACCATCTAGTTCCTTTTCAATAACAGTTTTTAAAGAATTTTTTTTTCTTCTCATCGTATAAAGATTTGCTTAATACTTACCCCTACTATGATTTTGAAAAAAATTGGATTATTATTCTAAGGCATAGGGGTCATTTCTTATTCAAAAAATATCTATAAAAATCTTACAATTTAAATTATATTAACCCATCATGTTTAAGTACACATATGTATTTTACAAAACCTATAAAAATTATCGAAAGTTAGGATCTATTTCAAAATATCACATTTAAATCCTATTTATGTCATTGTAATTTTTTATTGTTGGGGTATAGATTTCATAAGATCATTTCCCCTGTCTTTTTTTTTTTTGTTCATTTTAGTCATATTATATTATGTTTTAAAATGAATAGAGATAATTTGAAATTGAAATAATGATCACAAAACTATGGTTAAATTTTTTAAAGATAACATTTTGAGTTGATTTAGAATTTTTTGAGCTATGATATGTGATGTTGGAATACTTTTTTGCAACAAGCCATTTGAATTTTTAAGGAAGAAATATGAAATTACACGCAAATTTATCATCTCTTATCACCCTCAAACAAGTGGACAAGTACACTTACTAATAGAGAGATTAAACAAATCTTAGAAAAAATAGTAAACTCTAATAAGAAAGATTGGTTTTTAAGATTTAATAATATATTTTAGGCTTATCAAATTATTTTTAAAATATCATTAGCTATGTCACCTTATAGGCTAGTTTATGAAAAATCTTGTTACTTACCTATGAAACTTGAACATAAAGTTTATTGGGCTATTGAAGCTTTCAATTCAAACCTTGATGATGATAATCAATTATATAAGTTATAAATAAATGTACTTAAGAAAAAAAATGCAAAGGAGATTTAAAAAAATTCATAGAGCAAGAATGATAATATTAAGAAAAACATTTGATGTTGGTCAAAAGATTTTTCTTTATAATTTTCGACTCCACCTATTTTCTAGAAAGTTAAAATTAAAATTGAAACATTTGTATACTTATGAGACATTTGATATCGAAAATCAAAATAATGAATTTTTTTTTAAAGTGAATGAATATTATTTGAAAGCATACTTTGATAATTTTCATAAAGAAAATAAATTTATTGAATGATTCTATTTATAAAAATTGATTATTTTATCTCATATTTTTTTTATTTCTTTTTTAGTGACTTTAGTTTTCCTAATCTCTTTCTAACCATGGTCAAATGACAAATAACAATACTCTATAACTCTTAAGTCAATTCTTTTAGTTTTTCATGATATCCAATATTTGTTTATACATTTATTATTATTTGTTTCTTCTCTTTTCTTTACATCACTTCTCCACCTTTTATATGAGAGATGGACACTGCTAAAGAAATTGAAAAAGAATTTTCATGTTTTGCCTTAAATTATGACAATAAAAATTTATCGTCTTAAGTGTGAGATATTAAGTTGTTAATTCACCATGGATTTTCTGAAGATATTTGTTGGATACTTGAAGCAAATGTAAAATTATCAGGAGTCTTTCAATTTTTTATTTTATATATTTCTAATATAGGTAAAAGTATTTTTGTAAAGAAAATATCATGTAAAATAATTACAAGTTTGCCACGGATGTGCTATATAGACTTGTAAAGGACAATGTCTTTTTATAAGAATGATATCTCTAAATTATGAAAATAAACTATAATTTATTAAGAGTGGCTTGAGGAAAAAAATTTTAAATAATTTTTTATTGACTTTTAAAACTTATCTTATTGGAAATATACATGTGTAATTTATTATTTATGATCTTATTTTCATAATGAATATGTTAAATATAGTCTCAAAAACCTGACCAAAAAAAATTTTATTTGTCGGTTTGTTAGTTAAAAAAAAAAAATAGGTGAGAAGGCTTTTTCCCTATTCATATAAGGTTTTTAAGCTATTTTTAAATATAAAATCAAGAAAAGATATGAATTACGAACACAACTACTTACTTGTATGTATTCTGACACCAAAAGAAAAGGATCCCTCCAGATGGATGAACCACGAGAAAATCTGACCCCTTATCTTGTCTCAGAGACATCAAGGTCTCCATACAGAATCAATGAATTGCCTCATGCAATAAGGCATCATCCTCTTCCCTTGCCAGATCACCCTCCTACCCTACTTGCAAATCCACCATCTAGTTCCTTTTCGAGCTACCATGTCATTTGTGATCGGTTTAGAGTTATTTCTTCGGGCTTTTCTGTCTACCATTGCAGAGAAAGTCGATTCAACCTGGATGCCAAAGTGCTCTTTCAACTGATGAAAGTAGCCAATCATCAACAGGAAAGAGTTGTAGTGAATGCAAGCTGTAGATCTCAGGTCCTGCTTGCATGGACTGCAGATTCTTCCTTCACAAATCCTGTACAGAACTGCCATAAGAAATTCCTTCTGGTAAAACATCGAGTGTCACCGGATTGATCTCTATTGATTTGTGCCAGGTATTGGTCCTCTCCATGCAAGATCTGCAAAGGTGTTTGCGAAGACTCCTTCTACGTCTGCTTGGAGTGAAACTTTTGTTATTTTCATCCACAATGAATTCCACTACCACCTAATGTTGAGCATGAACACCATTTCCATTCGCCCACCCATGTCCATTCATGTGTTGAGGATGACTCTCCGGCGTGTAGTAGCATGTGAGAAGGAAAGAGAATTAGAACTATTTGCTAACAGCATGCTGTGTAATAAATATCTCGAAATAGTAATCAAATGTCGTCTAAAATCCTCTCTCTAAATGAACATTATACAAAGTTTGATCTATCAGGGAGACACTTCACTAGAGATAATTGAATGCACGAGGATCTAGTTAGCACTAGGCTTAGCGAGGGATTTGAAAATCTGGTGAATTGTGGGAATTTTTATCCAAGTGATTGTGAACAGGAGCATGATGCAAACGTAGAACAGCCTGTAATTGCTGAACTACCTGAAGAAGTTGGCGAAGATCTTCAGTTAGAGATTGAAGAAATAAGAATAAGTTAAGAGGTCCCAACTGTTAGAAGCAATTCATAAGGGGAAATGGCCACAAGAGTTCAATACCTGTAGACCTTTGTGATGATGTTTAAAATTAACCATGGAGTGGAGTGGTGATTGGCATGTTGAAACAATTGCATTTACCGTCATCCCCTAAACTGAATTGATACAACACCAGTTTACTTGAATTACTGTTTCATTGTACGCTACAAATTCTTTCAATAACTAAGATTGCATGAGAACAGAAGTAAGAGGTCCACAACACTAGCATATACTGTTATCCCCTAAACTGAAAAATGTCACAGTAGGAAATTCGCTGTGGAGAGTTTGATTCTTTGCTAGACGGACAGTGTTAACATATGCCATAACCATAAATGTTTACCCCAAAGAAAACATAACTTGAGCTCCAAACTTTCCTGGTCTTCAGTGACCCTGCATCATCTCATGGGACATGTAACTCCTGTGAAGGCTTACTGCATCATCTCCAGGAGCAGCAAACTGTCTATTGCAGTAAACATGTTCAATTGGATGCAGGCTCCGCTGTCAATGCTGTTGTTTCATCTGTTCTTGGTCGTTTCACTAGTGCTAAACTGGTCTTCTCTCCATTTGTGTCTACAACCTGACAGTTTCTGTCCTCTGGTGCCTTTTGCTTTCTGCTTATACTCTGGGAGCTTTCTTCTAGTAAGGCACTTGCATTACTTGTATCAAACCTTGTTTTGACACAGTCCAGATCTGAGGCTTCTAATTTGTCATTTGCAGGTGACTGCTCTAACTTTGATTGTAGAAGGGAAGGGTCGTTTTGGGAGGGGGGAGGAGCCTTTGACTTGTCACCCTCCATCTTTTTTTGTTTCTCAAACATCTCTTGAAGATGCCTCCCCTGTTCCTCAATCCTCAATTGTAAATTTCTCTGGATCTATTGGGGATAAAACATCATTATCAGAACATACCACACAACAGTAGTTACAAAAACCATGCACGCATTTGTGGAATTTCCACTCCATGAAGCTAATATTAATGGTTACTTAACTAAAGGTTAGCATTACACCTAGACTGCTCCATAAAAGGTAAAAGAAATTGGCATCAAAATTGTAAAACACAGACATAGAAGCTCAAATACCAGTATCATACCTCAAGTTGTTCGTGGAGTTGCTTCTGGACTTCCATTTGCAAACGCAAAGCTTCTGAGATCCCCATACTCCTGTTTAGAACAATAGGTCAGCCTAAATTCAGCTTGGTAGTCCATTGTTATAAAAAGCACTCTGGTTTATAAGTGAAGGAAAAATGATGTATTCATATTTTATCTGGTGAGATACTAATGCACCGATAGGAGAAGAATATTACTTTCCTTCAAGGATTCACAAAAACCAGTCGACTCAAAAGTTGACAGGTTAGAGAAAAAGGAGTCCAAATGGTGGTTTCTATTACTTTCTAATCTAAACCTTTGTAGCTACACAAACACCATAGTTTTTAGGAAATCTCCTTAAAACCAGAACTAAGGAGAAAGTCATTTTCTCTAATGTCTGCCAGACAAAAAAATGCACATTCGCTTTCCACCCAACTTTTGAGTTGATTGGTTTTGTGAATCTCTTTATTTGGACTCCTTTTTCTCTAACCTGTCAACTTTTGAGTCGATTGGTTTTTGTGAGTCCTTGAAGGAAAAGTAATATTCTTCATCTTTAGGTAACTAAGGAGAAAGTTATTTTCTCTAATGTCTGCCAGACAAGAAAAATTGCACATTCCCTTTCCACCAACTCTTCCTCACCTCAGCTATACTGTCCCCTCCTTCAACGGTGGCATTTGTAAAAGCACATGGAGATTCCGCCAGCCACCGTTGTAGGAGAAATATTAGAAACTAAAGTCAGAACTTGAAACCTAGAAGGCTAAAAAGGCCTCTAGTCATCAAATATGTTAAAAATCTACAAATGTAAACCACGGTCTGCACTCATATAGGTGAACTTCTATAACCATACTAAGTGATATATATATCTACTGGATAACTTCGAAAACTACAACGGATTTGATACCAAGAAAGGTTAATGTCACATTGAAATCATGATAGAGGATAACTTACGTCTTCAAGTCTAGAGATTTCATTTCTTCAACAGGACTCAACTTTTTTTCTGAAGTTCCTGAAAGTGGCACAATCATGTTCGTAAACCACATAGAGAGAGAGGAGGGGTGAATACGAATACATTCTTTTCCATGCTATGCCTTAATCCAACAATAAGAAATATATGGCAGCAAAGATACAACTACAAAAGGCTTTTGGATAAAGTATGTGTGAAGGGTTAGCAAAACTTGCATAATGTGAGAGAAGAGAAGGCAGTTGGGGGTTACCTTCAGATGACTCTGGTTTATATCTGGCTGTTCTGTACTTCTGAAATATAAAGATGATACAAGGTAAATAAGTAAAATATAAAACTAGATTTTTTGAGGAAACAGTATAAGGCAGGGGATTTACATACCTGGAGGTGGCTTTTGACGTGATAGATAGTCAAGCCTTCGACATTCATCTGCTTTAAGACACCCTTGGGAGTAGCCCCTGTAATTCAAAAATCAAAGTGCGCATGACAAGATGCACTCTAGTTTTTTCTGATATAAGTTACAATATAACAAGGAAGACTACGCACTTTCACTACCCCCAAGCTGATTGACAGCTTCCACAAAAGCCTCATGAAGTTCTGGTGTCCAGCGCATTCGAGATTTTGTTGGTGGTGCAACCAACAGTGGATTAGTAACAGCACATACTTCTCCACTATGAGGAGTTTGATGCTGATGAATTAGGGGTTGTTGAACTGAGTTATTAGGAGACGGCCTCGACATCTGGTATATTATTTACAGTTTTAAGTAAATGAAAGTGACAAGAGAATGTGAAAAAACAAGAACACACCAAGGAGGCATCTTTATGCTGTGTATGCTGCTAATTACTGTATAGTAACAAAAACCATAACAATAAGAGGAATAGACCTTCTGTTTGGAATCTTTCATGTTGACATCATTCAGAATTTCACTCCAATTTGGTTCCAGTTCATCATCAACAGAGATCAACTGATCTGCCCACTCTTGCCAGTCTGTTCTCTTTGCATGATCCTCCGAGGCAATGACACCAGCAGTGCTTTCCACCTGACCATTCTGGACAGGGACATTTTCAACGAAATTAAGGAAGTCCTGAAGTGGATCTATAGCCCAGGAGAGATCCTTGTTGTCATCAGAGTGATTAATGAATGCTGTGGATAGCCCTTCTGAATGAGAATAATGGGTTGGTGGAAAATTTCCTCCGTCCCTTAGTGACTGAGAAATGAATGGAGAATTATGAGACTGCTTTCCTTGTGGTGAAACTGCTGAAACACTCATATCATTTGTAAATCTAGAAGATGATGAAACCAAGTGCCCAACACTCCCATTACCAGAACTCAGTGGTGATGCTTGCTGAGATGCTGGATTTCTAATCATTTCCCTTACAGAAGAAACCTGAAAAGAATCAATACCTGAAAAGAATCAATCAATTTGGAATACTTTTC
The DNA here is from genome assembly GCF_000495115.2 of Populus euphratica. Classification (NCBI taxonomy): domain Eukaryota; kingdom Viridiplantae; phylum Streptophyta; class Magnoliopsida; order Malpighiales; family Salicaceae; genus Populus; species Populus euphratica. The sequence goes on from NW_011499910.1 coordinate 909,298, forward strand.
TTCAGCAGTACCAGGAAGAACTAGAAAAGATGACGACATCAGCTCAGAAACACTGAAGTTTCCCAGCTGATTTACACCTAAACATGAGTAACTAAGGCAGCAAATGAAAGTTGGCTCGCACCTTATCACTGAGTGACAAATGCAGAGAATGAAACCAGTGCAGCGCCAGCAACACAAACACCAGACACAAATTTAAATGTTTCCCGCTGTGGAACCAATAGAAGACACCAGGAATGAAATTTGATTCTGGCACCTCTGAGAAGAAAAAGAACAAATCCAAAACATTGACATTCATTCCAGTCACCAAAGCTGTTAACCCACAGCATTTCAAAAAATATAAAGCCTACTTTCCAGGAGCTGTAAAGCGTATGCAACTAAATACATTACTAAAGGACATGATATGATTGGAATGGAAACAGTCAGTCTCAACATCTCATCAATTTAATTCAACATGTGTTGGAAACCGCATAAAATATCATAAGGAATTAAGAAAGAAAAATTGTTCAGATGATAATATTCACATAAACACTTGAGAAAGAATTATCAAAGAAAACTGGAGGAAAAAAAGCAACATAAACAAAGACACGATCCTATAAATCAATCACACTACACAATCCAATTCAATCAGTTACAATTAGCTCAAAACCAAATAACATCCATACAAACACCCTAGAAACTAAAATCTGCAGAAGTCACTAGCATAAACCATCAAAACTCCATCGCTGGTAGAGATGATCATCAAGTTCAACACATCAAAACCATAATTTCCACCGGAAAAAAAAAAAACCAATACCAACCACCCCAAAACAACTCCCATCACTGAAGTCGGCTCAAGATGAATCAAATCACATTAAAACACCAATACCAAAAATACTCGAAGTAAACTCACAACACAGAAAGGCAATAAATGAGCTAGCAATCCATCTCACAATCAACCAAAACCTCATAAAAAACACAGTGAAATTGACAAAAAAAAAATCTGGGCATCAATATTATAATTTGATGAAATTTTATAAATAATTTTTAAATTTATTATTCTTTAACTTAGTACATGTTAATTATCCATTTACTTTAATTATGGTTAATATTCAGCAATATATATATATATGCTTATTAATTTTTTAATAGGTAAATGCAATAGGATTAATATTATAGTTAATGAAATTTATCAAAACAAATTAATTAATTTTCATAATATTTGAAACAATTAAATAATTTCTTATCAATGTTAAATAATATTCTTGATTTGATAGCGTTTTATTTAAGAAAAATATATAATCCATTCCCAACCATCTTTCCTCTTCAACGCTTGAAACAAGAAATAAATAAGTTATAAAATAATAAAAAGAGTTATTAAGTTATAATTAGATTTAAAAATACAAAAATTAAATTAAATATTTAATTTTGAAACAAGAAAATTGATCAACCATCAAGTTTGAAAACAAGCAACCATCAAGTTTGAATGCAAGACTTTCTATTGTTAATCTTTTCTCTGCTTTATATGCATGGAGCCACGTCATTACTTGACCCATAATGTTATCTTGAAGATGTCAAGACTCTCATACGGATCAAGACCCAGCTGCCCTATGGTTTCCCACAATTTAGTAAAGTTAGTCCCCTTTTCTTTTTCCTTGCATTTAATTTCATCATCTCTCTCGTATTATGTTGGCTTAATTTATTTTAATTTGTGTGATATTATATACTAACAAAAAAAAATCTCAATATTAAATTAAAGTTTGATATTATAAAATAAAATACAATTTAATTTAATCAAATAAAAAATTAAAATAACAAAGATTAAAGTTAACACTCGTACACATCACAACCATTTTTGCTATTCATGGAGCATAATAAACAATAATTCAATCCCTCATATTTTTGGTTTTTCATTTTTTTCTACTAGAGTTTTTAAGGACTTCATATTTTAATCTTAAAATTTATTTGTTTTATTTTTTAATTTTTAGAATTTGAAAAGGGAGAGAGTATGTCATCGAGCAACGAGAAATGGTATAGAAAGTTTAATTTAAAAATTTTTATTCAAAATTAGATGTTTATAGATTAAATTTTATCTAAAGTTTAATTGAATTTATGAAGAGTTTGATTGTAAAAAAAATTAATTTTAAGTCAATATAGGTTTTTATTGAAAGAAATTAAAGTTTTGAGGTCTAATTATAATTTTAAAGAGTTGGTTTGGTCAAAATAGGGGCTTAATTGTATAATTATTGATGTTTGATGGTCAATTAGGTACTTAATTAAAACAATCAAAAACCAAAAACCAAACTCGAAAAGGTGCTAAAATCAAGCAATCCAATTATAATTCATCCAAGGGGTTTGATTATAAAATTTGTAAAAACATACAAGGACCGAATTAGAAATATCCCTTAAATCTAAAAATGTCGTTTCCTTGACAACTGTTCATCATCTTCTTCATCTGCAACGGTTTTGATAGTAAACAAAGGAGTTATCAATGGAGCCGTTTCAATCTAGAGGACATGTTTCACGCCACCATAATGCAAGCCAACAAATATTGTTTGATGTTCAGCCTATATATAGAGTTATAGAAACCTAATTCCTATTCTCTTTAGGTTGGAAAGATGAGACAAATATCTACAATTTTTATGAAAATCATTTATTCAAATTATGATGTTATTAATAATATTTTCTCTAGCCACTATATTAATAACTCTAAATTTTAGCCTATAAAAGAAAGCATTTGTTATATATTTAAACATCTTGGTTTTCATATCAAGATCCTTGCTTTTTTATATATATAATATTCAAGTTTTATTTCATGTTAAATTTTCATTAATCTTTTGTTTATGCTTATCATTTTATTTATTATGCTTAGTTAATTTATATCATAACTATGTTATTATCTTGTTTGTTTACGTTTTTCTTCTTAATTATATTTAGTTAAATTTATTTTTTCTAGTGTCAAAAGGTTACATCAATGATATAAGAATAAGTATAGTATAAACTCAACATTAAGTTTATTATTTAAATTCAAGAAAGTTTCCTATTAACATATGTTATAATTATTATCATAATCAATCTTAATACCCTTCTTATTAAATGGTGTCTTGATTTGTCTTGATTTGTGATGAACAATCATTAGCACAACAAATAATTGATTCTTTCATAGCCTATCGCATGGAAAATCAGCATTTGTGCTATAAAAAGATCTTGATTTGATGTTAATATAAATTAGTACTATGAATACTTGACAACATTTATATGTGTTGGTGTTACTCAAATAATGTAATTAAAGATAATTAATATGATCATGTCAGTAACTTAAAATGAGTCATTAATTATAAATTATTTGATTGAAACCTTAAAACCTTATTTGTACGTGATTTCTAGTTGGGTGATAAAAAGAGTTTGGACTATATTTATTTAAAATACCGTTAATAGATCCTTTAACCTTGATAATTATTTTATCTATGTTAAATCTTTACATTAATAGCATTTCTTTTAGATCTCTTTAATTTTATTTCTTTTATTATTTATGGTTCTATATCCTTAACATCCATATAGATCAACCCTGATCTTTTAGATTTATTTATGCTTGAGATGAAGTTTAATAACAATTTTTAAAGAAATTTTTTCCTTCTCACCGTATAAAGCTTTGTTTAATACTTACCCCCAGCATGGTTTTGAAACAATTTGGATTATTCTAAGGCATAGGGGTCATTTTTTATTTAAAAAATATTTGCAAAAATCTTACAATTTAAATTATATTGATCCATCATGTTTAAGTACACATATGCATTTTGTAAAATTTGTAAAAATTATCAAAAGTTAAGATCTATTTCAAAATATCACATGGTGCATTTAAATCATATTTATGTCATTGTAATCTTTGATTGTTGGGGTATAGATTTCATGAGATCATTTCCCCTATCTTCTTTTTTTTCATATTAATCACATTATATTATGTTTTAAAATGAATAGAGATAATTTGAAATTGAAATAATGATCACACAACTATGGTTAATTTTTTAAAAGATAACATTTTGAGTTGATTTGGAATTTCTTGAGACATGATATGTGATGTTGGAATACTTTTTTACAACAAGCCATTTGAATTTTTAAGAAATATGAAATCACACACAAATTTATCATCTCTTATCACCCTCGAACAACTGAACAAGTACACTTACTAATAGAGAAATTAAACAAATCTTAGAAAAAACAGTGAACTCTAATAAGAAAGATTGATTTTTAAGACTTAATAATACATTTTAGGCTTATCAAACTGTTTTTAAAAACATCATTAGCTATGTCATCTTATAGGTTAGTTTATGAAAAATCTTGTTACTCGCCTATGAAACTTGAACATAAAACTTATTGAGCTATTAAAATTTTTAATTCAAACCTTGATGATGATAATCAATTATGTAAGTTATAAATAAATGAATTTAAGAAAAAAAAATGCAAAGAAAATTTAAAAAAATTCATAAAGCAAGAATCAAGGTGGTTTATGAAAAGATAATATTAAGAAAAACATTTGATGTTGGTCAAATGATTTTTTTTTTATAATTCTCGACTGCATCTATTTTCTAGAAAGTTAAAATTAAAATTGAAACATTTGTATTCTTATAAGACATTTGATATCGAAAATCAAAAGAATGATAATTTTTTGAAAGTGAATAAACATTATTTAAAAGCATACTTTGATAATTTTCATAAAAAAAAAATTTATTGAATGATTCTATTTATAAAAATTGATTATTTTATCTCATATTTTTTTTGTATTTCTTTTTTAGTGACTTTGGTTTTCCTAATCTCTTTCTAACCATGGTCAAATGACAAATAACAATACTCTATAACTCTTAAGTCAATTCTTTTAGTTTTTCATGATATCCAATATTTGTTTATACATTTATTATTATTTGTTTCTTCTCTTTTCGTTACATCACTTCTCCACCTCTTATATGAGAGATGGACACCACTCAAGAAATTGAAAAGGAATTTTCATGTTTTGCCTTAAAATACAACAATACAAATTTACCGTGTTAGGTGTAAGATATTGAGTTGTTAATTCATTATGGATTTTCTGAAGATATTTGTTAGATAATTAAAGCAAATGTAAAATTATCAAGAGTCATTCAATTTTTTATTTCATATATTCCTAATATAGGTAAAAGCATTTTTGTGAAGAAAATATCATGTAAAATAATTACAAGTTTACCACGGAAATAAATTATTGTGCTATATAGACTTGTACAAGACAATGTCTTTTTATAAGAATGATATCTATAAATCATGAAAATAAATTATAATTTATTAAGAATGGTTTGAATAAGAAGTTTTTAAATAATTTTTTATTGATTTTTAAGACTCATCTTAATGGAAATATACATGTATAATTCATTATTTATGATCTTATTTTTATAATGAATATGCTAGATATAGTCTTGAGAATCTGACAAAAAAAAAATTATTTGTCGGTTTATAAAAAGTCTTTTTATAATGAATATGCTAGATCTAGTATAATGAATATGCTAGATCTCATTTTTATCAGTTTTTTAAAAAAAATAGATAGAAAGTTTTTCTTTGAAAATAGATGAGAAGTCTTTTCGCAATTCATATAAGTTTTTTAAGTTATTCTTAGATATAAAACTAATAAGAGATGAATTACGAACACAGCTACTTGTACTTGTATATATTCTGACACCAAAAGAAAAGGATCCCTTCAGATGGAGGAACCACGAGAAAATCTGACCCCATATCTTGTCTCAGAGACATCAAGGTCTCCATACAGAATCAATGAATTGCCTCATGCAATAAGGCATCATCCTCTTCCCTAGATCACCCTCCTACCCAACTTGCAAATCCACCATCTAGTTCCTTTTCGAGCTACCATGTCATTTGTGATCGTGAATGCACGAGGATCTAGTTAGCACTAGGCTTAGCGAGGGATTTGAAAATCTGGTGAATTGTGGGAATTTTTATCCAAGTGATTGTGAACAGGAGCATGATGCAAACGTAGAACAGCCTGTAATTGCTGAACTAGCTGAAGAAGTTGGCGAAGATCTTCAGTTAGAGATTGAAGAAATAAGAATAAGTTAAGAGGTCCCAACTGTTAGAAGCAATTCATAAGGGGAAATGGCCACAAGAGTTCAATACCTGTAGACCTTTGTGATGATGTTTAAAATTAACCATGGTGTGGAGTGGTGATTGGCATGTTGAAACAATTGCATTTACCGTCATCCCCTAAACTGAATTGATACAACACCAGTTTACTTGAATTACTGTTTCATTGTACGCTACAAATTCTTTCAATAACTAAGATTGCATGAGAACAGAAGTAAGAGGTCCACAACACTAGCATATACTGTTATCCCCTAAACTGAAAAATGTCACAGTTAGGAAATTCGCTGTGGAGAGTTTGATTCTTTGCTAGACGGACAGTGTTAACATATGCCATAACCATAAATGTTTACCCCAAAGAAAACATAACTTGAGCTCCAAACTTTCCTGGTCTTCAGTGACCCTGCATCATCTCATGGGACATGTAACTCCTGTGAAGGCTTACTGCATCATCTCCAGGAGCAGCAAACTGTCTATTGCAGTAAACATGTTCAATTGGATGCAGGCTCCGCTGTCAATGCTGTTGTTTCATCTGTTCTTGGTCGTTTCACTAGTGCTAAACTGGTCTTCTCTCCATTTGTGTCTACAACCTGACAGTTTCTGTCCTCTGGTGCCTTTTGCTTTCTGCTTATACTCTGGGAGCTTTCTTCTAGTAAGGCACTTGCATTACTTGTATCAAACCTTGTTTTGACACAGTCCAGATCTGAGGCTTCTAATTTGTCATTTGCAGGTGACTGCTCTAACTTTGATTGTAGAAGGGAAGGGTCGTTTTGGGAGGGGGGAGGAGCCTTTGACTTGTCACCCTCCATCTTTTTTTGTTTCTCAAACATCTCTTGAAGATGCCTCCCCTGTTCCTCAATCCTCAATTGTAAATTTCTCTGGATCTATTGGGGATAAAACATCATTATCAGAACATACCACACAACAGTAGTTACAAAAACCATGCACGCATTTGTGGAATTTCCACTCCATGAAGCTAATATTAATGGTTACTTAACTAAAGGTTAGCATTACACCTAGACTGCTCCATAAAAGGTAAAAGAAATTGGCATCAAAATTGTAAAACACAGACATAGAAGCTCAAATACCAGTATCATACCTCAAGTTGTTCGTGGAGTTGCTTCTGGACTTCCATTTGCAAACGCAAAGCTTCTGAGATCCCCATACTCCTGTTTAGAACAATAGGTCAGCCTAAATTCAGCTTGGTAGTCCATTGTTATAAAAAGCACTCTGGTTTATAAGTGAAGGAAAAATGATGTATTCATATTTTATCTGGTGAGATACTAATGCACCGATAGGAGAAGAATATTACTTTCCTTCAAGGATTCACAAAAACCAGTCGACTCAAAAGTTGACAGGTTAGAGAAAAAGGAGTCCAAATGGTGGTTTCTATTACTTTCTAATCTAAACCTTTGTAGCTACACAAACACCATAGTTTTTAGGAAATCTCCTTAAAACCAGAACTAAGGAGAAAGTCATTTTCTCTAATGTCTGCCAGACAAAAAAATGCACATTCGCTTTCCACCCAACTTTTGAGTTGATTGGTTTTGTGAATCTCTTTATTTGGACTCCTTTTTCTCTAACCTGTCAACTTTTGAGTCGATTGGTTTTTGTGGGTGCTTGTAAGGAAGAAATATTCTTCATCTTTAGGTAACTAAGGAGAAAGTTATTTTCTCTAATGTCTGCCAGACAAGAAAAATTGCACATTCCCTTTCCACCAACTCTTCCTCACCTCAGCTATACTGTCCCCTCCTTCAACGGTGGCATTTGTAAAAGCACATGGAGATTCCGCCAGCCACCGTTGTAGGAGAAATATTAGAAACTAAAGTCAGAACTTGAAACCTAGAAGGCTAAAAAGGCCTCTAGTCATCAAATATGTTAAAAATCTACAAATGTAAACCACGGTCTGCACTCATATAGGTGAACTTCTATAACCATACTAAGTGATATATATATCTACTGGATAACTTCGAAAACTACAACGGATTTGATACCAAGAAAGGTTAATGTCACATTGAAATCATGATAGAGGATAACTTACGTCTTCAAGTCTAGAGATTTCATTTCTTCAACAGGACTCAACTTTTTTTCTGAAGTTCCTGAAAGTGGCACAATCATGTTCGTAAACCACATAGAGAGAGAGGAGGGGTGAATACGAATACATTCTTTTCCATGCTATGCCTTAATCCAACAATAAGAAATATATGGCAGCAAAGATACAACTACAAAAGGCTTTTGGATAAAGTATGTGTGAAGGGTTAGCAAAACTTGCATAATGTGAGAGAAGAGAAGGCAGTTGGGGGTTACCTTCAGATGACTCTGGTTTATATCTGGCTGTTCTGTACTTCTGAAATATAAAGATGATACAAGGTAAATAAGTAAAATATAAAACTAGATTTTTTGAGGAAACAGTATAAGGCAGGGGATTTACATACCTGGAGGTGGCTTTTGACGTGATAGATAGTCAAGCCTTCGACATTCATCTGCTTTAAGACACCCTTGGGAGTAGCCCCTGTAATTCAAAAATCAAAGTGCGCATGACAAGATGCACTCTAGTTTTTTCTGATATAAGTTACAATATAACAAGGAAGACTACGCACTTTCACTACCCCCAAGCTGATTGACAGCTTCCACAAAAGCCTCATGAAGTTCTGGTGTCCAGCGCATTCGAGATTTTGTTGGTGGTGCAACCAACAGTGGATTAGTAACAGCACATACTTCTCCACTATGAGGAGTTTGATGCTGATGAATTAGGGGTTGTTGAACTGAGTTATTAGGAGACGGCCTCGACATCTGGTATATTATTTACAGTTTTAAGTAAATGAAAGTGACAAGAGAATGTGAAAAAACAAGAACACACCAAGGAGGCATCTTTATGCTGTGTATGCTGCTAATTACTGTATAGTAACAAAAACCATAACAATAAGAGGAATAGACCTTCTGTTTGGAATCTTTCATGTTGACATCATTCAGAATTTCACTCCAATTTGGTTCCAGTTCATCATCAACAGAGATCAACTGATCTGCCCACTCTTGCCAGTCTGTTCTCTTTGCATGATCCTCCGAGGCAATGACACCAGCAGTGCTTTCCACCTGACCATTCTGGACAGGGACATTTTCAACGAAATTAAGGAAGTCCTGAAGTGGATCTATAGCCCAGGAGAGATCCTTGTTGTCATCAGAGTGATTAATGAATGCTGTGGATAGCCCTTCTGAATGAGAATAATGGGTTGGTGGAAAATTTCCTCCGTCCCTTAGTGACTGAGAAATGAATGGAGAATTATGAGACTGCTTTCCTTGTGGTGAAACTGCTGAAACACTCATATCATTTGTAAATCTAGAAGATGATGAAACCAAGTGCCCAACACTCCCATTACCAGAACTCAGTGGTGATGCTTGCTGAGATGCTGGATTTCTAATCATTTCCCTTACAGAAGAAACCTGAAAAGAATCAATCAATTTGGAATACTTTTCTTCAGCAGTACCAGGAAGAACTAGAAAAGATGACGACATCAGCTCAGAAACACTGAAGTTTCCCAGCTGATTTACACCTAAACATGAGTAACTAAGGCAGCAAATGAAAGTTGGCTCGCACCTTATCACTGAGTGACAAATGCAGAGAATGAAACCAGTGCAGCGCCAGCAACACAAACACCAGACACAAATTTAAATGTTTCCCGCTGTGGAACCAATAGAAGACACCAGGAATGAAATTTGATTCTGGCACCTCTGAGAAGAAAAAGAACAAATCCAAAACATTGACATTCATTCCAGTCACCAAAGCTGTTAACCCACAGCATTTCAAAAAATATAAAGCCTACTTTCCAGGAGCTGTAAAGCGTATGCAACTAAATACATTACTAAAGGACATGATATGATTGGAATGGAAACAGTCAGTCTCAACATCTCATCAATTTAATTCAACATGTGTTGGAAACCGCATAAAATATCATAAGGAATTAAGAAAGAAAAATTGTTCAGATGATAATATTCACATAAACACTTGAGAAAGAATTATCAAAGAAAACTGGAGGAAAAAAAGCAACATAAACAAAGACACGATCCTATAAATCAATCACACTACACAATCCAATTCAATCAGTTACAATTAGCTCAAAACCAAATAACATCCATACAAACACCCTAGAAACTAAAATCTGCAGAAGTCACTAGCATAAACCATCAAAACTCCATCGCTGGTAGAGATGATCATCAAGTTCAACACATCAAAACCATAATTTCCACCGGAAAAAAAAAAAACCAATACCAACCACCCCAAAACAACTCCCATCACTGAAGTCGGCTCAAGATGAATCAAATCACATTAAAACACCAATACCAAAAATACTCGAAGTAAACTCACAACACAGAAAGGCAATAAATGAGCTAGCAATCCATCTCACAATCAACCAAAACCTCATAAAAAACACAGTGAAATTGACAAAAAAAAAATCTGGGCATCAATCTTCATTAGCTAAAACAAACAATATCATCAAAATTTCAAGATGATCCACATAAAGTATAGAACTTCAAACCCAAAAAAAGCTCTAAATAGGCTCATAAAAACTCACCAAAAACTGAATGAAAGCAAAGATTGAAGTTTTCTACTATTGGATAAGAACTCAATATTGTGGAAGAAGAAGAATATTGAAAAAAGATGCAAACTTTTGTCTTCTAAATTTCAGGAAACTTACAAAACTCTCCCTTGTTGTCTTCTCTCTCTTGTTGTCTTTCAATCATGAGGGAAATTGTAATTTAGTTTTCTAGTGTTTGTTAGGTAATACAAATGCATGTCTTCAGGTTTTGTCTCATTACTTTTAGCCGTTGATCTTGATTGAGATGGTTTGATGGATTTTCGGGTCAGTTTGGAGGGTCATGTTTGGAGGACGCAGCAAGCAAACCTCTGCGGTGGTGCATGGGAATTTGACGGCTGCTAAAAAAACATGGTGGGGCCTAGCTTTATTGTTTGTTTCTTCCGGTACTTCTCTGTTTGCCGATAGCTGTCTGTTTTGGTATTTTTATAATATTTTAAAAAATTGAATTTTTTATTTTAATTTTATATTAATATGTTTTAATATTTTTATATTACATGGATATATTAATATTAAAAAAAATATTTTTTATATATTTTTAAGTAAATAATACATTAAAAACAGCCTACCACGATACTAAAAATTCTTCACATCTCCTTTAGCTTTTATTACTATTTTTATTTTTAATTTTAAATGTGATATGTATAATTTTATGTAAGATTATGTATTTTGGTAAAGATTATTTTTTATTTGAAAATATACTTAAATTTATTTTTTAAAATTTTTATTTTTAATATCAGTATATTAAAATTATTACAAATATTAATTTTTATTTTTAATCCAAACACACTCAAATTTAAAGAGAAAAACCAAAAAAAAAAAACAATGCTTGACTTCAAAAAAAAAAAGTTAGGGTTGCTCTCTTATTTTTTAAAGATTTTTTTAAACATTTTTAATATACTAATATTAAAAAAATAAAAAGTATTTTGTAAAAACATTATGTATGTTAATAAATAGACACTAATTCATGAAATCATTGGATGGAATATTTATATTAAAATAATATATTTTTATTTATTTGTTTACAAAGTAGTGGCTTGTCTAGGTTAATTAAATTAATAAAAACTTAGCAAAATCAACTAAATTTAACTAAGTGAGTGTCTTAATTAATTAAACTAGAATTTGATCCAAAGTAATTAAGAAAAATACTTTGTGATCACCTCAATCATACTTGAATTAAAATCTAAGTTTGATTCACAAATTACATGAGATTTTTTTTTTAATTTGAAAATCATATTCATGCAGACTAATTTTTTTAATCTACAAGTAAATTTATTGATTCATCAATAACAAGTTTTAAAAACCCAATATAAATCTCAAATAATTTTTTATTTGTTTATTTATTTTATTTTATAGCTTTTAATTCAAAAGTACCTTCTTTTGTACCTCAGATTGCTCATTAAAATTGATCAAGGGATCAACCTGAAGCAATACCCAGGTTGGTTATGTGACAAAATGGTTGACTAAGGTTAATCAATTTTTTATTAAAAAATAATTAAAATAACATGGTTGAGAAAAAAATTCGAGTGTTTTAACTGACTATAAATCAACTCTTAATTGATTTTTTTTATAAAAAAAAAAGTTTACTAGAGTTAGTAAATGAATTGATCAATTTTAAATTAATCTACTAAACTAAATTTAATAACAATATTAATGGAACTTTAAATAAGAGACTTTTATTTTTATTCTTAAATTAGTTTAATAAACATAAGGATGGATAACATCAAATAATATTTTGCAACAATAGAAAACAAAAGGTTGTCAGCTGAGATTATATTTCATTTTTCTTGTGAATCTGTGTGGTTTAAAACTTGCATATTTTTAAAGGAAAATGATGTTAGTTTAATATGTTCTATAATAAATTGATTGACTGATTATATATGATATTATTAAATTCATGTTAATATATATTTTTAATTAATTAAAAATTAATTAATTTTTAATATTTATAAAATAGTAGATAAGTTAATCTAATATTTGATTTGTAAATCTAAAATAAAAATAAAATTCATGGGACAAAAATATTTTGCAAAGAAAATTATAAAATTATTATAATTATAAGATTTTAATTACATCAAAGTATTATTCCTAAAATCTTCATAGTCAATACTCTTTTTATAAGATTTTAATTACATCAAAGTATTATTTCTAAAATCTTTTAAGTCAATACTCTTTTTAATACTGGATATTTATTATAGCAATAAAAATCGATATATATTATGTTATTTTTTTATGAAAGAAAGTGATTGTTTTTATAAGTTATGGTGTAAGAGATATCTAGAACTAATACATAAGTATTTGCTATAAGAAATATATACTGAACTGATCCGCATGAGAATTTTATATTGAAAGATCATCTATAAATATGAAAAAGTTCGCGTGACAATTATGTATGTAACTCTTAACCTTGAGATTACTAAATTATCTTATATAAAAAATGTTATATTGTAATTCTGTTATATGTTATTTTAATTAACTATATAAAAATACTTAAGTGACAATTATGTATGTAACTCTTAACCTTGAGATTACTAAATTATCTTATATAAAGAATGTTATATTGTAATTCTGTTATATGTTATTTTAATTAACTATATAAAAATACTTAAGTGATTAAGATATGATTCATCATTCTAAGTAAATTGTAAATTAGAAAAAATATTTCATTTATTCTCAAATAGTATTAACTTAGAAATTCTTGGTTAAAGTGGAATAAAATTTAAAAAGAGTTTGAAATCTTATTCAAATGATCATTGATTATTATATAAAGAGCAAACATGATTTAATATGGCAGACATACTTCATACTTTAACATTAAATCAAAATATTATTGATAAAAAGATATTAATTATACTAGTAAACTGTTCATTAAAAAATAAAATCAAATCACTAATGACTTTTTTAATATTTGAAGGATTATAACTAATTACTAGATAATACATTTAATATGTTAGATAAAATGACTATTTAATATGTTAAATAAAAAAAACTATGTCATTCTAAAAAAAAAAGAGCTAATACATTAGGCACAGTAGTTCTTCAGAGCTTCTAGATAAAAATTTAAGATATTTTTCACTAATAATACACGTGAATTACAATTAAAAATTGAATAATTGAACGGTTTATAGTAACTTTTAAAAATTTATTTAAAATAAAAAAATTAAATTTTTAAATAAATAATAAATCTTTCTATAATTTTAAACATGTTCAAACAAATTCTACAAGCTTCTAAATAATTTTATTTTATTATTTATATTACATGTATGGCAATTTATTAACCCGGCATATATCAAGGTAACAAACAACGCAGTCAATCATTACAAGACGGAGATGATGATTTCTTCGTATTTACCAACCGTTCTGCTTTGTCACAAAATCAGTCAAACACAACAGCATCATATATATATATATATATATATAGAGAGAGAGAGAGAGAGAGAGAGAGCTTTGACCTTGGCAGACCTCGTTCAACATTTACCTTTTGTTTTTTTGTGGATTAGAATTGTGTTTATTTGTCTTTTAAGAATTTATTTAGTTTAGAAAATTATTAAATTTATTTTTTTAATATTTTTTAATTTTAATGTGTTAATTTTAAAATTAAAAAAAAAATTATATTTTTTTTAAAAACACATAGCAAATATTTATAAAATATAAAAATAAATAGAAGCAAGACACGGTTTATATATATATATATATATATATATAATTTTTTATTTATTTTTAAACAGTTAGGGTATATTAGATTCATTTTTGCATAGTGAAATTAAATCTTTCAAAAAATTATATGATGGAATATTTGAGTTTTGTAGAAAGTTGATTTCTAACACTAGTTTTTCGTTTTTGGAAAACATTTTCCAACATAATTTTCTAGGGGAATTTCATTCAGAATTTTGTCTTTTTTAATTTATTTAAAAATATTAATTAAAAATAATTTCATTGGGAATTAATAAAATTTCATCGGAAACATAAATACAAAAATAATACATATTTAAAATTTATGAAATACGAGAATAAAAATATTTGGAGATGCAGGGGATCGAACCCTGTACGTCTCGCATGCAAAGCGAGCGCTCTACCATTTGAGCTACATCCCCCACGTAGATATCAAGCCACCAGTATTATTTATTTATTATGTAATTGTAATTTCACATTAAGGTTTAACATGTTTTTTTTTGTCAAAATTCGAAATTTATTTTTATTTAAATTTATTTTTTTAGTATTGATGATTTCAAAAATAAATTTAAAAAAATAAAAAAATTATTTTAATATATTTCTAAATAAAAAACACTTTAAAAAATAAACTCTACTATCCTATAAACACCAAAAGTTCAGATAAAAAAAAAAAAAACGAAAGCAGCAAATTGAGAACCTCCAGCACATGATCAACAAGACTTCTTCAGTTAACATAACAACAACACCTTGCTGGCTACAGAAAGCATGATATAGAGATCTGATTCAATGTGAGGCCAGAACCTTTCATCAAGATGAACTGTTAGTTTAGCAATTCGAATGATTTGGTGGAAAGTAACTGGTGCCCTTGTTCAGATGTTGACAGAATTGAACGAAAAACAACTTCCAAATTGACAAAATTACTAAATATTTGCCACGTTAATTTGCAGCGTGGAGAAACAAAAATTTACATCATGATATCTTCTAAAAAGACTGGATGCTTCTTCAGAGCGTCTTCATCAGAAAAAAGAAAAGAAACCAATTCTCTAGACAATGATTTCCAAGTACACCTAGTTTACAAAAGCATATTGAAATCACTCCAAATAACAAGTAGATTTCCATTACAAAGTATCCTACCAGAAACAATATTCGACAATAAATAGAGTTATAATGGACAGTTATTGATAGATAACTGCTAAGGATAAGAACAATGACCATTATAGTTAAAACTGCCACTGGAAGATACAAGATTGTCTTCATTTATTGGATGCCAATTTTTCCTTATTGCCAAAGTGTAAGATTGGAAGTTTGGCCTGCAAAGAGTGGTTCCCTTTACTGGAACTAGCTTGATCTTTGTCAAATTCTATCACCCCTTTCTGCTTGTCTTTGTCTTGAATACTGCCATCTTGATCATAAGAATTTGCATCAACCCTTCTGCGTCATCTGATCAACAAGAGGAATAAAAGACCTCTTCTTATGTGAAACTCCATTCTTCAGAACAAGATGAGGCACTGAATTCGTTGTCAGTGGAGTCCGCCGCCCCTTCTGCATCTGAAAAGTCTGCCAATTCTCTGCTATCAAATCCAGACACAAGAGGATGATCTAATAACTTCTCAGCAGACAATCTGAACATAGGCTTCCTCACTAGACATCTCTTGCATCCTTGGAAACATCAGGAGGAATTTTCATCAATTCATGAGCAATCTTTCTCAGAAGTTCTTCTGTGGTGGTTTCAGGATTGAAATCCCGAACTGCTTCCCTATAAGCATTGCAAAAACTATGCATCCCAGATGTCAGAGGGAGCCTCCAGCACATAACGAGACTTGCTTGGTAAACATCTTGTAGGCGAATTGCATAACATCTTTTTGCTGGCTACTGAAAACATAATATAGAAATCTGATTCAATGTAAGGCCAGAACCATTCATCAAGATGAACTATAAGTTTAGCAATTCCAATGATTTAGTGGCAAATAACCTGTGTCATTGTTAAGATGTTGACAAGATTGAACAAAAAAAAACTTCCACATTGACAAAAAAATTCTTGATTTTTGGCACATGCATTTGCAGCATAGAGAAATAAAAATTTACATCACCTTTTCACCTTAACGAACTTCATGTAATCCTAGATACTTCTTCAGAACAGGATTGTCTTCATTTGATAACAGATCTTCTACCAAGCTGTGGTTCCCTCATCTGCAATGAAACCTTTGTCTCTCATTTCACCAATAAGTTGCACTGCCCTTGATTCATCCTTGTGCTGGAGAAATCCTCTGATAATAACATTATAAGAAAATTCATTAGGAGGGCAGCCATCCTCCTCCATCTTTCGGAAAGCTTCCAATGCTTCATCTAACAATCGTTCTTTACAAAGTCCATTTATTATTGTTGTGTAGATCTGAACATCAGGCTGCAACCCTTGGACAAAGAGTTCTGAAAATAGTTTCCTTGCATGGTTAAGATTCCCGGATTTGCACATGGAATCAATCAAAATGGTATACATCACCAGATTAGGCTTCAAGTATGTACCTTGCATTGCTCGAAACAGTCTGAATGCCTTACCAAGATACCCTTGTTTGCAAAGGCCTTCGAGCAATACAGAGTAAGTACATAAATCTGGGAGGTTTCCATTAGTGTGCATATTCTTGAAAAGCTCTCGTGCTTCCCTAAGCTTGCCTGATTGGCAAAAGGCATGAATAAGAGTAGTGTAACTAACAGTGTTTGGAATTAAGCCTTGATGAATCATTTCATTAAAAAGCTGCTTGGCCTCATCTATCCTTTTGACCATACAATATCCATTAATTAAGATGCTATAACTAAAAACATCTGGTTTGCAACCCCTGGTTATCATGACATCAAACAGCTTCCTAGCTTCAACAACTTCCATCTGCAAGGAATATCCATGCATCAATGAATTGTAAGTAATAACGTTAGGCTCCACGCCCATTTCAGTCATTGTTTTTAACACACCTTGAGCCTCTAACATATTGCCTTCTTTACAAAATACATCAATCAATAGGCTGAAGGTGACAATATCTGGCATGATATTCAAACTCGTCATTTCATTTAGCATTGCCGAAGCCTCCTTCCATCTGCTGAAACTGCATAAGCCCTGGATTAAAGAGGTGTAACTGACAACTGTTGGGGAAATGCCTTTAGCCTTCATGTAAGAGAAGATATCCAAAGCCTCATTCACCAGCCTATCTTTGCAAAGACTGTCAATGAGTGTACTGTATGTCACCACATCCGGCTTACAGCCCGCCTCTCCCATTTTCTTAATCAATCCAGCAGCCGCCGCAGTTTCCCCATTCTTACATAAGCCATTTATAATCGTAGTATAAGTGTAGACATCAGGTTGACACCCTCTTGCTACCATGTCATCAAATAATTCCAGGGCTTGGGCAAATTCACCCGCTTTACAGAGCCCATTGATTAAGGTGGTAAAGGTGATAATAGTGGGTTGGAGACCAAGTTTAATGACTTTGGCCAAGACAGAGAACCCCAGATCAACATGTTGCATCAGGCAGAAGCAATTGATCAGGATATTAAGCGTACAAGTATTAGGAGAGAGCCCAGCTAATTCTATTTGTTTGTAAAGGGCAATCACAACATCGTAGTACTGTCTCATTCTGACAATTGCAGACAATAATTTGTTGAATTGGATGATACAAGGCAGGGGTTTCCTATGAACCATGTGATTGAAAGAAGCACGGGCATCATCAAACTTTCTAAAAGAAGAAGAAGCATCATCATTTTTATGTTTATATCTACTTCTACTGCTACTGCTACTGGTAAAAGAAGAAATGGAGTTGTAGTGGTTGGTAGACGAGAGTGATGAAGTGATTGGAGATAGAAGAATCATACCCATTATTTTCATTTGGCATCGCTGAATAAATAAGGCTTCTGAACCTCGACGTCTCGCCGCCGACATCGAACTTCCGCTGTGTTCTTCCTTCTCCTTGTCTGGTTTTTTATTGACCAAAACGACATGTACACTTTGCAACAAATATGGAAGATTGAAGAAAGGGATTTGGTATTTTTACTGCCCAAAACGACAGAGACTCTCCCTCTCTCCCTCTCTCTCTGTGACAAATAATGCAGAAGCTTGGGGAAGATAATTAGCGGGGATTAACGGTTGGGATCATGCCTGGGGACGTGGACGGCTGGATTTACCTGTCAAAGGAAATGCTGACACAATCAGGTCCATAATACTTTATAAAAGGTGTTTCTAAAAACATATTAATTTTTGTTATTTCAAATTAAAATTTTTTATTTTTAAATTATTTAGATATACTAATATAAAAAATATTTTAAAAAATAAAATAACATTATTTCATTTTATTATCATTTTAATTTATTTTTTTCAATTACATCTTATTTATCACAAACTACTAAATGATAAACCTGATTTAGAATTAATTCTAAGCATACACACAAAATGAATTAATTTTTAGTACATTTCATAACTTAACGGATATATTGTACAGCTTGTTTTGCTGGTTATAATTACTTTTTAAATAATTTTTATATTAAAATATATATTAATAATATTTTTATATTTTTTAAAAATTATTTTTTATATTAAAACATAAAAATAATTTGAAAACACTAAAAATATATTAATTTAAAATAAATAAATAAAATTTAGTTTTTTCCAAAAATATTTTTAAAACACAAAAAAATTATTTTTATATTTTATCATCATATTTTTTTTAAATTTTGTAGCATATGTTCACAATTAAAAGCTTCATATTAATTAGCTTATATATAAATATCAGTATTAGGATAATAAGCCTATACATATTTTTGGGTAGAGTTTAGAGTTTTAAAAAAATAAATGAATTAGGCAGCAGGCATGAACCGCGGCCTGTGAGAAAATATACTTTAAATTATAATAGTGAATTGATTATTTTTCTATTTTTCTCTTCACTCCATAAATGGAGTTGATTTATTTTAATAATAAATATGAATTGAACAGGGATAAAAAGACTTATTATCCTAATGATTTATTATTTTTTAAAATTACTTAATTACTTTTAAAATAAAGAATAGGATATAAAGAATAGGATAAATTATCTTGAAGGCTGGTGGCATGTCCATCACAAGTTATACTCTCATTTTCCATCCCATGGAGATTCTTCAACATGTTTGGTGACCACAAAATAAATAATAATAATAAAAATAATAATAATAAATAAATAAATAACAAATAATGACTATGCTTGAGTAGCTTTATTATTTTTTTATATTCTCTTCACTCCATAAAATGACAATCACATGATAAAATTACTTAATTACTTTTAAAATAAAGAATTTTTCTAAATCTTGTTTGGGGAGCTTTATTATTTTTTTTATTTTTTAAAATTATGCAATGATTTATTTCATCTTAGAAAATAAATTTTTAATAACTTAAGTCTTGGCGTATTTTATCTTTTTATTTTTTTTTGTTGGTCAAGTGATAATTGATTTAATATAAATATTAATTTTTTATAACTTAAGTCAGCTATTGCATTGTGAGTGAGAGAAAGACATCTCTAATTTAACATATGCTATCTTTTTATTTTTTATTTTTTTTATTTTTGTGTTGACGTTGTAAAATTTGAAAAGAACCTTTCAATTTATTATTTATTTATATTTGGTTTTTTTTCTTTTAATTATTATTTATTTTATTTGGAATAATTTATAAAATTATTTTTTTTCTCAATTTCATTTTCTTGTATTTTTGTTATCTTTTATATTTGATTTCCATTCTTTTAATTAATATTTGTTTTATATGAGATGATTCTTAAAAAAAAAATTTGCACTTTCATCTTTCTTAAGGTTTTTTCTCCTAATTTTATTTTTTTTCTATAAAAGTTTTTACTAATTTTGATAATGACATGGTTATTTTATGTTATTTTATTTATTATTCTTTATTAATTTTAGATATTTTTATTTTTTAATTATATTAAATTAATTAATTAAATATAAACATGAAATGCTCATATTACATGATATTTTATTTAATTTATTTTTTAAATATCATCATATATCCTTTTAAAATAGCATTTGAATCTTCCCAATAAACTTTTTTTAATGATTAAACAGTGCTCACAGTATGTCTCTAATGGGGTTTTGTTTCCTCTTCTCTCTATCTGATACTAACAGTTTATTTTGGGTTAATTATTGGTTTTTTTTGTAAACATTATATACAATGTTTTTTTTTTAAATCATATTTTTAAATTAAACAGGATTATTAAACGTATGTTTCTTGCTTCTCCAGAAAACCAGCGCGCCTTTAACATATTTTCTACCTGGCCCGCTTGTCTGGTGAGCTACCAAAAGGAAAAGAATTTGTTGAGCAGAAGTGTGGGGCAATGTTCTTTAGTCTTCGCTCTATCTTCCCTAATCGCTATTAAGGTTTTGTGTCCTAACATCTAAAGGTTAGCAGGTGAGAAAGATTAGCTCGTTTTGGTTGCACCCTTCGACTGCTTGCAATGGCTTTGGAAGGATCAGTGGATGAAGAAGTTTCAGGTGGAGGAGAGGGATGCTTGACACAGGTAGTAGCTAGGCTGCCGGTATCTAGAGCAAAATGGTTTCTTTTAACTCAGATCTAGAATCATTGAGGATCCGACTCACCGCACTTCTTCCATTCCTACTGATCTCTATATCCTTCCCAGACCATGTCTTGCTCCTCTGTCATTTCCATCAGAGAAGAGCGATGTTGGCACCAAGAAAAAGGCTCTGCTAAATAGTCTTCTTTGGTGTCAAATATGGGACCTAATTGTTTGAGCATTTCGTTAAATGTGGAGGGTTTGGATGTCTTCTCGATTTTGTTCTACCTTACTGTTTTTAGCTATATTCATCATTGACCGATAAATTGTAGGTCGAATCTTCTAAGTCTCAGGTGCTTGTCACCTGAATTTAATGGAGAAGGAGACAAACTCGCAGAAAATTCTCTGTCAAAGTGTAACACAATCAAGGTCTAAAAATAGACTTTATATGACTAATTTTCCCCCTTTCATTTCGCTGCACCCCATGAACTATAACCCAACAAAACTCCTTCAAGTGTTTCTTCATTTTCATCTATGATCATTGTGTCCCTTCTATGTTGGCGCGGGGCAAGACTAGCGAAGAGGCTACCATTCTCGCCCTCCAGCCAGCGCTAGCCCCACGACCATAGGAACAATCAGCATGACTTTTAATGCACACCCTTTTCAGCTCTTAGAAATCAATGTTATATCAGGCCAAGACCTGGCTCCTGTGTCCAAATCTATGCGTACTTATGCAGTAGCTTGGGTGCATCCAGGAAGGAAATTGTCTACCAAGGTTGACCAAAATGGCCACATCAATCCTCAATGGAACGAGAAGTTTGTGTTCCGCGTTGATGACACGTTCATAAATGCTGAGAACTCTTCTATCATGATAGAAATCTATGCTGCGGCATGGCTACGCGATGTTCAGATTGGGTCTGTAAGAGTTCTGATCAGCAACTTATTTCCTTCAAACAACAACAACAACAAAATGCGCTTTGTTGCACTTCAGGTTCGCCGCCCATCAGGAAGACCTCAAGGGATCCTTAACATGGGGGTGCAGGTGCTGGACAGTACAATGCGCAGCATGCCTTTATATACAGAACTTAGCGCGTCTGCAGTTGGCTTCAATGACCTCATTAATGCCAAAACCAACGGGAAAGACCTTGAAGAAAAGGGTGCGAAATTGCGACGCACACAGAGTGACCGAACTGACCTCACCACCACTGATGAATCTGGACTGAAAGAGGGTGGTGTCAGGTCACTTGGTGGCTCGTTGATTAACTCTTCGGTGGCTAAACCTAGTGTTAAAGACAATGGCAATGGCAATGGCAGCATGGTCAATGGATCTCTTTGCTCTGATGTGGGGCCTTCTGCGTCTGTTGTGGCAGCAGCAATTGCTAAAGGATTGATTAAAACACCAGCAAATGCTGGTCAACATGATACGGATGGTGCAGGAAGCTCGATTCTTGAGGATTGGACAGAAAACGATAGTGCCGAAGGCCTACGAACAAAGCTTGAGAGATGGAGAACAGAACTTCCTCCAGTTTATGATAATGATCTGCGGAAGATGCAGTCGAGAAGCAGAAACAAGAAGCACAGGCGCAGGTCAGAAGGTGGGCGGTTGTTTTCATGTTTTGGCAATGCCTTCGGGTGTGAAATTTCCATTACTTGCGGTGGGCGCAATAACAAGAAAAGGTGTGGAAATCACAAAGTCTGTCATCTTAGCTCTGTGGACAGTCAATCATATTTATAAGATGACAACGAGATTTTTTGTCCCGTCTCTTTTTAGCACAAAACGAAAGTTGAAAATGACTTGAAATAAGTCATGGTGCTTGTACGTCTTTTTCTTTTATGATCCCTGGTTGCTAGTAGACATTTTGCTTCTGTATACTGTGAGAGAAAAGGTTGTTTCTTTGTACATGATGAATGATGTACTTATTGTTTGTTGGGGATTTTTGTGCATAAACCTAATGGCCAAGGCTGGTGAAGGAGGATTTGCACTATAATATCAAAGGATAATAGATATCTGTTTTTCTTTTTTGCAACTCGGGCTCATTTTTCTATCATTTCTCTTGTCAATGTGCTATTTCTTCTGGGGATACAAGGAAACGTTACAAGCCCTCAATTTCCCTTCTGTTGAGTTACAATTTCACTTGTCAAAGATAATGGCAGGGGCAGCCGGGTAAGGTTTATACAATATGACTGTAAATATGCCTTCTCTTCAGGGCATACAGGCCTCATCACTTGATGAAATAGTCCACCTACTAAATGACAATGGTCTGCTGTCAAACCCTGAAACCAGAAAAACTCTGACATCATTATTGGTGTGGACAGGATACATGATTTTTCAAACCTGTTTTTCGACATCATTTACAGTACTCCTTTTTTGGCTAGTTTTTCTTCCCCTAAGAATCCTTGCATGCTTGAGTATAAATTCATTTACAATGATAGAATCCTGCATTTTCAAAGAAAGAGTCAATGGGAGGGAAATAAATGCACCAATTCTAGGTACTTCCATAAGCTGACAAAACTTTCTAACAACTTGCAAGTTAAACCAAGAAATCGGCAAAAGCTATCTCTCAGTGATCTTGACAGATGCATCTTGAGTCCTTTGGCCCTCACCAAACCTTCGCCTTTTCTAAACCATGCAGCAAAAAGCACCAACCACATACTGTCGACAGTAAAAGAAAGTGTATTCTACAACTATAATAAGTTATGACACTTGCAAGAAATGTAGAGAAAAGTCAGACATATTAGCACAGATACCCTTCCAGCCTCTCTCCCATGGCTAATAGTGATTCAAAATCCAAGCCTCTGAATGAAGAATCAAGAATAATCGCCGAGTATAGAGAGTGTTGGCGGAACCATGCCGTCTTGACTGGTGGCCACGCTGTTGATGGTTGTGGAGAGTTCACTCCAAATGGAGATCAAGGGACTAAAGAAGCTTTCATCTGTGAAGCTTGTGGTTGCCATAGAAACTTTCATAGAAAACAGGTGATCATGAGGAATGGTACCATTCTTCTTGACTCTCATCATTCACCTCCTCCTCCATATGGACTATATGGAGCTCCATATACCTCTGTCAGCGATGAAGAGTCCCTGTATAATGGAAGCAGCTCTGAGAAGAAAATGAAGGCAAGAAAAAGGCCTAAGAGAGGCACCTCAATGCGCAACAAGAAATGAGGTGAGGCCATTTTCTTCACCCACCACAATAAATTAGACTTATCTGGTCAGCTTAAAAGGTCGTAATGTTACCCCACATATTGGAAGGTCATAAGTCTCTCTAATGAAGACTTGTCACTATAATTTCGTAAAATAATCATGCATTTGCCAAAAGAGGAGGCAGCTCCACCATAAATTACAGTAAATAATAAAGAGATGTTGAGCAGCTTGTATGGAATTCTTGTTTTGTTTGGGATCATTAGATACAGAATCCTACATACCTAGTGGTTTAACTCAATGACTTGTATATTTAAAACTTTGATCGAACTGGATTTCATGTTTAATATTCTTTTTTTTATGAGAACAACTTTATTTTAATAAAATAACAAAATAATATTGTTTTAATTTTATAATTAAAAAAAAATCTCAAATGACATTATTTTAATAAATAAAAAAAAATTGTGGAAAGCGTCTTTGTCATAAAAAAAACACATGAAACGCTTCTCGAAAACTAAATTTAGCTAAATTTGATCATTTGTTTTATAACTAGATGCATAATCATGCTCTCTTCTCTTCAACGTAGAGCGGCACGTGTAAATATAATTGCCATCAATTATTGATTAATTATATTTTTTTTTTCTAACAACTAAAATACATAATTATCCTTTTTTTATTTGTTATTTGCTTGGACTATTATTATTATTGTTAGTGTTGTTGTTATTATTATTATTATTATTATTATTATTATTATTATTATTATTATTATTCATAGGCTTCCCAATAAATTAGATCCAACAGCCATCTCAAATATAATTCATTTGAATTTGACATAATTCATTTGAATTTGACAGGGTATATAATAATTGTCAAATTCAATTCTATAATAATTGTCAAATTCAATTTGCTCAGATCCAACCCAAGACTACGCTTAAATTATTTTCTATATATTTAACATATTTTTTTATATTTAAAAAAAAATTAGTATTGATATTGATCTGCTGGGAAGTGTAGGTGAATATACTTGTAGTTGTGTAGAGAGAGAACTATCCATGAGAAAGGCAGCCAACCATTACACAAGTGAGGCTGGCTGCTAGCGAGTACCATCATTGACCTGCGTGTAACAATCCTATATCAAGATTGATGCTAGTTCATCAAGCACCAACGTCCTCCACAAGAGAAGAATTGGCGAAAACCTAACGGAAAAGTGTGCAGAAAATGCTACGAACTTGCTATAATTGTGTTGCTAAAACGGTGATAGATGCTTTTCATCAGACAAGCAAGTTTTTAATTACAATGACAGAGAAAAGCTAATCTTGATGCTGATATGTAAGCAGCGTGTAGTTGCTCCAACTCTACCAAGAACCTACCACAGGAATCTAAATTGCGCATTGGAAATAGACTCGGGAACATCCAGTGAAACGATGGAAGAACATACAAGAACATTTATTAACATATTTTGAAAGGATTAGTGTTGGAAATTAGTGGAACTACTTTCTTGACTATAACTGCCTCCACAACAATTCCTACATCGAAAAGGATCGTATGAGCTGAGATTTACACAGGCTCATTCCCTCCAATTTATCTACAACCATCCCAAAATCCCTGTTCCTCTGTACCCTCAAAGAACGAAAGGGGCCAAAAAGATGAGCTAGAATGTGCCTGCCAATATTATCTACCAAAACAAATGAATTTGAACTTGCAGCTGCTTCCCTTTACAATCAAAATACATTACACTAGATATATAGCGTACATGAAAAGAAAAAAAATCAAGGGATGATGCCTTTACCGTGCTGCCTTACCCTCCCGATTCAGATCTTCCCAACTTATCTCCTGGGCACATTCCCCGCAGACGGTAGTGCACCCAGCTTTTGTGCCCTGACTTCTTAGGGTTAGCAAATGAGAGAGATTAGTGCATTTCCGCTGCACCACACGACTCCTTAAAATGCTCTTGGATGGTGCTGCATTGGAAGCCTCAGATGCAGGAGGGGCCATGCTTGGCACAGATATGCTGCTAAAGTCTAGGGCAGAAGATGCCCCGTTTGACATTTGTGGCTTTCGCTCATATGTAGAGTCATCAAGGGAAACTCGCTGCACTTCTTCCCATTCTAATGATCTCTTGTATACTTCCCAAGCCATGTCTTGCTCCTCCTTTGTTAGTTTTTCCTCTTCATTCTCTTGCAAAAGAGTCTCATGTTCATGGTAATCAAAAATCCACCTAAAGACAAGGAAGAAGATCAGAAGCTAAGCTTTTATGAAGTGAAATAAATGCATGAAAGAAAGTACCAATAGGCAGTCGAAGTTATTACTGTATTGAGTGATTCAAAAACCTACTCCAACTGCTGGAAGAAAGTATAATTCAGTCTATGACATGTTAAAAAAGAAGAAAGATTGTGGCTCAGAAATCAGTTATCAATATACTCTCAATCAGATATTCCTACGTTCCAACCTTGTTCCAAATGACAGGGTTGAATGTAAGCATCCAAAATGGACTGAAGCTAAGAAACTATTTTTCTTTTCTAGCGAAAGAAAAAAAACACTACCTCTGACGGTGCTTGTCAAGCAAGCTTTCCATTAACTTATCAGATGAGCAGCTTCCATGAGAACAAGGAATGTTCTCTTTCAAAGAATTTCCGGTTTGGCAGGTAACATTCCTGGTATCTGCATGTCTATATTCTTGGCTAATGTCATTTAGAGTGTCAGATTTCTCATCATCACCAAATTCAAATAGATGCAACATTTCTTCTCTGGACATGGTCCTATATACTTGTTGTCTATCAACCACCCTTGCAGCAAGTCCTTCCTTTGTGACCTGATTAAATCATTCTCTTCATTAAAAGTACTCAGAATACAGGCTAATTTAATGCTACAAGTAGTAATTCCATCACCTGACGCTTATAGATTTTTTCCTCCATGGTTCCATGTGCCATTAATCTGTAAGCAAACACTGGCTTAGTCTGGCCATACCTGAAAAATGATAATTTTAGGTTCAATCATGACAAAAGAGGGCATGTTTCAGTTGAATAAAAACAATAGATGGATCCCACCTCCAAGCCCGATATATGGCCTGAAGATCATACGTTGGATTCCAAGAGCCATCAACAATAACCACCCGGTTAGCAGCATAGAGATTAATCCCAAGAGAACCAGCCCTAGTAGAAATCAAAGTACATTTGACCCGCTTATTCTCGGGATCATTGAACCTCTCAACCAACCTTTGCCTTTCAGAGCTCTCTGTTCTTCCATCTAGCCTGTTGGGTACAGGAAAGGAAGTAAACTATTATTCTCTTATTGCAATTATGAAGACATATGAAGTCCATATAAATAACTTCAAATCTATATCATGAAAAAGCAGAGAAACCACGAGTGAAAGCACTTCATAGCTGTATATGCGCACCTATACCAGTCTTTTCCTTTTCTCCAGAATTTTCCCTTTTTCCCATGTCGAGTTAATCTTGAAAGATAAAGCTCTATAAGATCTAAAGTGGGTATGCTCTGGCTAAAAACCAATGTCTTATCACCCACATTAGAAGACATGACTAAAATGTCAAGCAGCAATACCATTTTGCCACTATAATCAATCACTTTATAATTATTTTCATGCAGAAGATCATTCCACCAATCCTGGAAAGGAAAAAAAAAAAAAACGAAGGAAAACATTTATTCAATCAACAAGAGGGAGAGAATTCAGCAATTTCAGAAAACTTCAGTAAAGAACAGTGATTGATTGGTGTTTGTTTATTCTCACACCTTTTGAAAAAATCCATCATCACTTTTCCCTTGAACGACATCATTTTGATTCCTTGACTTCTCTGCAAGCACAAAAGGCAATAAAAAATAGACACATCACCATACATGGAGAACTTAGGTGGATCTGGTTGTAGAAGAATGATATCCATGAATTCTAAACACAAGCATGAACTGCTAAGCAATATGATATAATTGTGAAATAGAGTACCTCCAACAATTGTATTGTAATCTACATTTTCATCACTAGAGCAGTCATCTGCAAGAACATTCTCAACATTGTCCTCACGGCCAATGTAATCTCTACCTTTCCTCAATTGCAATATTCCAGGATGGTTCCATATCTGCAATGAACAATGAAAAGCTCATTAAAACAAGAGAACAAAAGGACAAATTAATTTAAACATGCATCATTGAAAGCTGATTCAGCCAGCCTTTTTAACATTGGCTACAATATCTTAATTGCAAATAAGACTGAGAATTGGACTGATGATAATGACAGCATTCCATCTTGCTCAGTAAGATTTGCCTTAGATATATGGAACCCACTCCATTCCTTCAACAATTGAGTGAACAGTTAAAGACAACATCAATAAAATTTAAACAAACTCCCTTATTCTCTGTAACTAGACTCTCAGAGAAACTGTAGTAACCATTTCAGATGTTTGCTTCCACTAGCTATTGTAAAAAAAATGGCTAGAAGCCTCTACATATCACCTACCAAAGTCATCTAAAATGGAGACCGCAGAAAATTGAAAATACAAACAAATATAAAGACAAAAGGTGCCAGATACTAGCAAAATCCAATTACAAATATGTTTTTTTGCAGGAATCATTAGATAATTTTTTTCAAGTCGAAGAACCAGCTATGCATGAAATCTTTCACAAATCAAAATGAACTCACAACAACCATATATACAACATTTTACTCCCATCACAACGAATCCTATTCACTTAAACCTTCCACAAACGCTGTGGCACAAATAATCTGTTGTACCCTGTAGTTTTCTAAATGCTCACTGCAACTTCTACAGAGTGCTACTCAATTCATGAAATCACTCACATTTTTCGTTTCAGAATGAACGATCCAGAACATAGTGAATCACATACTAGATCATGCACCAGCATGATCAGGATTGTATGATTTGATGATCCATTTTTCATAGAAAATCTTACATATGAGAAACTAACCTGAATCTTTGTCTATTTTTGTAGAAAATGTAAAAGCATGGATGTATAGAGGGTTCTTTATGTGCAATGAGTTAAGATCTTCAAGGAAATACAGTTACGCCCACCAACCAGAACCAGATTCAAGAGATGTTACAGGGTTCAGGAATGTAATCTGCAGATCCGTGCCTTTATGATGTGTATGGGGTAGTTATTATGGTAATTTGTGGTTTGTAGTAGGCAATTAGTTCTTATACTTTGACCAATTACAGTATTAAATTTACTTGTCTTAAGAAAACTCTTCCTCAGTTAGTTTTTATCCCAAAAAAATAAATTATTATAATTATTTTATTTTATTCATTTGGAAAAGATTCTGACCTTAAATAAAATTGAAAAATGCAAAGACAAGTTGCTAGTAAATAAAATATAGAAGTAACTGATACTAAAAAGAAAAGGATTTAATATTGATGCGCCAAAGGAATGAATAGGTTTTTAGCTGATTTTT
Organism: Populus euphratica; assembly: GCF_000495115.2. Classification (NCBI taxonomy): domain Eukaryota; kingdom Viridiplantae; phylum Streptophyta; class Magnoliopsida; order Malpighiales; family Salicaceae; genus Populus; species Populus euphratica. The sequence goes on from NW_011499910.1 coordinate 938,745, forward strand.
ACACAATTTACAATCCCACTATCTCTACCCCTTCCCCTTCTATTCTTTGTCTTCTAATATACAAAATTCAAAAACAACTCTTTATCTTTTCAAAGACTCTAACCCAATGCTTAGGAAAAGAAGTAAAATTTCATCCTATTCTGCTTTCTCTCCTCTATTCTCAAATGTGTTCAGATTCATGGAAATGGGGGTGAGAAGGCAGCAGAGGAGAATTATTTTTTCTTTTTTTCTAGCACTAGGTTGGAGTCCCTTTGAGAAGACAAGGAGTCTGTTTTGAATTTTGTACATTAGAAGAAAGAGAAATGAAGGGGATGGGGAAATTGTAGAGATAGTGGGATCAAGGATGTGTATAAAAACACCAAAAAATCCTAATTCTTTCCAGGGGCGGTGATATAATATCCTTTTTTGGTGTCATTACTCCTATATTTTATTTACTTGTAACTTGTTTACTCATTTTCCAACTTTTAATAGAGGCCCGAATCATTCCAACAAAAGTAAAAGAATATCCTATTGTTCTAAGAAGAAAAAAAGAACTAATTAAGGAAGAGTTTTTCTAAAGTCAAGTAAATTTAACTAGGTAATGATCAAAATATAACCAATGGCCTGCTACTAACCACAGATCAATGTACTAAATGCCCCCTAAATATCGTGAATTCACATATCTGCAAATGTAATTCCCAAACCCTGTACCACGACCCAAATGTCCCATGAATTTGGTAACAATACCTACAGTAAAATGATCATATTCTTTACTGGTAGTTGACACAAGTTTGCACATTAAAATTGAGCAAAAGTTTTAGCCAATTTTGGTTTTCTAAGTTTTCTTTCATAATGCCAAACTATTTATTATGTCAACTTTAGCAATATTCTTCAACAAAAATAGTCAGGGAGGAAACCTCGGTAATTTGGTTTTGACTGCATGAAAGAAAACTGTGAAATAATGGATATATAACTTTAAAGTTTAAGCAATTGAATGTCCAGATAAACCAAATCAATTTTATAAGACTTTAAGACAGGGGTATTACTTTTAAGTTGTATTGATGGGTGTTACATACACATACACATGGTCATATGTCACATTGTACTACCAAAATGGGTAAATGGAACATAAAAGACATGATATCATATGTATAAGTGTGTGCCCATCTATCATAAAGGAAGAGCTTACTACAGGCACGACAGACATAATAATCAACAACAAACCTGAGCCAATGCCTGGTAACCAGCAAAAAAGCTCTTCCTCATCTTTTCATTCGAAACCCTGCCATTTGTGAACCCATGCACATCAAGGAATCTCTTGTACAATTTCCTCTGTAATGGCGAGAGCTTTACAGCCACTACAAATACAGTTTTAGGTGGCAGGTCTTTCTTCACCACACTCATGTCCATTCTTTGAACAAACCCTTTCAATTGTTCATAGAGAATATGAGATCTTTGGTTCATTATCTTTACATCATCAACCGTTGAATTAGTATGTTGTCCATTTTCTATAGGATTTTGGAAACTGCAAGCATGAGAACACCTAATTAAGATGTACTGGAGCAGGTCAAAAGGAGAAAGCAGCCAGAAAAATGTCAGATATAAAGTTTACCGATTCCTGAACTCGTGGCTGCTGCCAAGAAAACCTTCTCTTACAAAATCAACCATCTGTTTCGGATAATAAATCCTATAAGAAGCATACCCTTGACTAGAGAATCAGAATCTTTAATCATCTTGACCAACTTACACAATAATACTCCATTAGATTGTTCTGAAGAGGTGATCCAGTTAATGCTATCCTTCTCTGGCATTTCACGAGTTTCAGTGCTTGGGTTGTATCAGCCCTGGTATTCTTGATTATATGAGCTTCATCACAAACAAGTATATCAGGTCCATCCTGATATTAGAAAAGCAATTTTCATCAATGCAATGTTTAATTGTGTGTATCAAGATCAATGATTGGTCTTGAGTGATTCAAAGCACGGACTGAGCGGAAGGTTAAGACACAAATTACCTGCAAGGCATTACAAATTTCTCTAGCCAGTTTTGGTTCCTTCACGTTCTTTCCAAGGGTTAAGTTCCGAAAGGCAGAGTAGCCAATCAAGAATACACCACCTTTAGCTCTCCACTTTGCAAGCAATTCCGCTCTTCTCTCCCTAATGCCAGAAACCAACAGTAAATTAAAAAGGTTCAGAATGGAAGATCCAAACAGAAAGAGAGAGTGTAAGAGAGAAAGAGAGAAAGAGGGGGTGAGTGAGTGAGGTGGACTTATTATCTAATCCTAAACTGGATATAATGACACTGCCTTGACTAAACCTTTCTATGTAAAATATTCAAGATATTCTGCCGGATACCTAAACTATCAATAGTTCACAATAGCCAGACCTAGATTAATTAGATGTCAGTCTTTCCATTTTTGTATCTTTTCCAACAAAAGAAACACCAAAATTGATTTTTCTCCCCAATTGCGCTCAAACTCTAAGAAAATAAAATGGATCTCGATATGTTAAACCTCACAAGACAAGTGTAAAAATTAAAGTGAGCTCACAGATTAGAACACGGGTAAAGAATACATGACATTGCCTGATCAGTTGGTGGATGCTGTAAAAATATTAGCAATCTTAGCTTTTCTTTTTATATTTGGACATCAGGTACATTTGCTATTCTTTTAGTAAAATACCCAAAACTCATTGACAACAATTTCCACAATATTTTCAAGGGATAAATGCCGAATTGCTGCCATCATTAACAATCCATATAAAAGAACTTGCAATCTAGCTTAGTTAAGAGCATATATTCAGATAATACTACACTTGAAACTTCACAAGTAAAATTAATTTGACAATTTCCTTTGCCATTCAGTCAAAAGAAAGAAAGGGGAAAGTTATGTAATAAAACCTCGACACATCCTCCAGCATGAAAACACGGAGTGGCTTTACTTCTGAAGGTGTCCACTTCATGAACTCCTTGCGCCAGTTATGCAGCACATTCACAGGAGTCACAATGAGCACTGTTCTCAAACCCAGATCAACACTTCTCATGGCAATGTACAGAAAAGCTATGACCTGTAGATGCAATTCATTAAATCTAGCTATCTATCCAACCAAATTAAACAACTATAATGCTATGCTGCACAATTAAATTATGGCATGGCAGTCAGCATTCAGGGGTTCCTGCTATTACTAGCACTGCCACTAAAACTACAACCATTAAACGGATTGTTCACCATGCTATAATTAAGTACATAATTATATAATTTAGAATATTTGGAGTTAACATTTAATTGCGGACATCAGGGGTAGAGAGAATAACGTATCTAGAAGGTTGAAATAAATTGGCAAAAACTCACCAGTTAACACTTATCAGATTTAGTGGCAAACATTCTCAACACCACTCACATTATATCCCCTCATATATTACCCATGGGAAGTGGATTCAAAAGAGGAACCAAACAGAGTACCTGAAAAGTTTTACCAAGGCCCATCATATGCGCTAAAATGCAACCAAGACCTTTATCACCAGACCTTGCTTTTCCAATTGACTGTATAATATTTTCCCACAAAAATCTTATCCCTGCCACCTGCAATCTCAAATCAACTTGGGTAAGCAATAAAAAGAAACATTTATAATAAAATAGAAATAAGAATGAAAAATAAGAGCTGTAACATTTGACAAGGAAGCACATCAAATGGACCCCCATTCAGGCCCTCGCTTCCTACACTTTAAATGCCCATATTTAATGCCTGCTGATGTAAAATGTGCTGAAATCTTAATTGCTGGAATAATAAGAAAGCAAGTTGAGAACCAAAAATTAATTTTGAGCAAGGTGTGTTGGAGAATAATATAAAATCATATCTTAAGACCTCACCTAAAAGCTTAAGTTGTTGGGTTGAGATGGTTCTTTGACATGATATCAAAGCCTTAATGACTAAATGGTCTCAAGTTCGAATCTCATCATCCCTATTTATTTGATAAAAATTAAGCACAAGGTAATGTATGCCTGTACAAGTTTCAAGCCCAAAGCACTTTCACTTGAGGGGGTGTGTTGGAGAATAATATAAAATTATATCTTGAGACCTCACCTAAAAGCTTAAGTTGTTGGATTGAGATGGTTCTTTGACAAGGTGGTGGGTTAAGAACCCTGAAGGGTAGCGCACTAAGTTTTCAAGCACTGTAATTACAGTTTGGATACAAGAAACAGAATGACGCAACCAACTAATGAGACCACTAAACTAAGTATGGAAACCTGCATAGGATAGAATGAAACCTGATGGGCTTTCAATTTCGACGAAATGCTTGGAGGAATCCTCACAGCTTCTTCACCTTTTTCCCTCACGACATTCACAATATAACCTGTTGTGGCATCACCAAGCACTTCAACACTAGCACCCTCAGTTAAGTTTCCACTGCAGCCTGCAGGATTGATCATCTTGGATTTGTCAGAAAACTGTACTTTCAGGGATTTCAAGCGTTCTTGACGTTCCTGCATAAGATCACAACACAATGCATAATCAGTACTGACATGCCTGATTTAATCAAATCAATCATTAAAAAAAAAAAGAGCAGCTTTTCAATAGCAATTTTTCTCTTGGTCTCTTCTCCTAATTCAGCATCGTCAATGATCCTTCTAATCTTCTTTTTCATCTTTCTCTTAGATCTGATACAAAGTAGCATAATTTGAGAATTATGTTTGAGATACAATCTCATAACAAATTTTAGATACGGTAGGGAATAATACATAAAACTACAGACAAAGGTCTGTCTCATAAGGAACAACAGGATACCTGATTGTAACACCACCATCTGTATCTGAGGACTCTGAATCACTATCAGAGCTTGTAATCATTGTATCGCCAGAACCCATGGCTTTCTCTAACTGTAATGTAAACATTTGTAGCAGACTTGGAGAGCAACAACAACATTGCCAACCAGAAGCTGGAACCTTAGGCAAGTACTCTTCACCAATGTTCCGTTTTATACAAGCAGTGCAGAATAATGTTCTGCATGACTTACAACTTACCAATTCAATGTTCTGTCCACACCATCCACAGTAACACTCAGAACAGTCAGGATCCTGCAACAAGTTAAGCTCAGGAATGGAATTGTGGAAAATATAATAGGATAAAAAGCATTTAAAATAAAAACAATAAGTTAGTAATCTTTCACTTTTTGCAAATTCCATGATCCTAGCAAGATGTAACAGTCTGCAGGGAGAAATTCAAAGATTTAAAAATGTTTCAGACTCCAAGCAATCAGAGTTCTAATTTGTTGTTTTTGTTACGCATGCTAAAAGAAATAGAGTCAACTGCTTGGATTTGTCATAGCCAATTGTAAGAACCAGCAGTCTTATAATCATCAGACTTCTATGGCTTGTAAAAATGGAGGTAAATGTTCTTGTTACATCTTGAGTTTTTATTAGCTACTGACTAGGGATAACAGTAACATTGATAATTCCATAAGGGTTAAAATTATTGTGCTTCCATTGTTCTCTGATGAAATGTAAAACTATTTTACATTTCATCAATATATCACATCATAAATGCAACAAAAGAGAGCATCTTCCTAACGTTGTTCAAGTAAAACAAGAATCCTAGTAAGCTGATCCACTCATTAGAATTATTACGATGGCTAACCAGAAAACCACCTAGTTACGACAATAATCTTAGGTAACTGCTTGCATGTGTATCTATGAAGCGTGATATTTTAGCATTTTATAACTTATTTAAAGCAACTTGGTTAAATGCACAGGGAAAAATTAAAGTTCATACCTTTGCATGCATCTTTTCCTCCATTAAGAATTTACAGTCTTTGCAAACTATTACTTTCAAAAGTGGATGTGAGTGCGCTTCAACAGCCACTTTATCACAGGCAGTGCACAGAAACTTCTCGTTTGAACCCTGTGAAGGATTGCAATCAGTTGTAGGGTCCCCAGTGTTCTCTTGCAAAGTTGATTGATCCTCAACTTTAATGTTGTGTACTGATTTATCCTCCAGAATGTCCGCTTCATCATCACTGTCTATGATAACAGTCCGAATCTTCTTATCATTGATGCTTAGATCCTCACTCTCATTTGGACGCTTGGACCTTCTAGGTTCAGTGGCATCAGGTAGCGCAGAGTCTGGGAAAACTGAATTGCTCTTACCTGTAGAATGTTCCATTACAAGGTCTACAGAAAGCTTGTCTTTCTTCAAATCTTGGCATGTGACTTCATTGTAATCATCATCCAGAGGCTGTGTGGCTCATCCATGTTCAAGAAGAGTTCAAGAAAAAGGAACATGACCAGTCCATTTCAAGAGAACATATAGTTTTACTCTAATTACTAGGAATTCAATATTGAAGGATTGCCTTGAGATTATATGCTCTGTAGCATCCCCGCCAAAAATTAAAAAAAGAACAGTTGAACTATTGAAGACATAATAGCTGAAGCAAACACTACACAATGAATTAAATTTCCTACACCTAATTCAAACTATAATAGTTTAATTAGAAACAGTTGGACTTTAAAAACATGACAGAATCAGCATATGCAATCAATTGAGTTTCCAAGACCTAGTTTAATATGGAACAATTTCAGACTCAGAACAACCAAAATTTTACAGCCTTCCGCTATTATGAGATCATGTCAAGAGTCCCATCATTCACCACCAGAAGATAGAATTCATGGCTTAGATAACAGGAAATGACAAATGAAGAAAACAATGAGTGGAAGTCTCACCTGTTTACATCTCTTACGCTGTCTCCTCTGTTTCAAATGAAGTTGAAGTTTCCAATCAATCTTTGCATCATCTTCCTCTTTGACCTTTCAATGTACAGAAACAAGAACCTTTCAATGTACAAGCACAAGAAATATACAATTTAAATATCAACAAAGCATACAATCAAAGAAGCTTGACAATCACTATAATCTACCGGACACAAATTGCAAGATGAAATACCAATACAATTCTAGAAACAAGAAAATTATATTTACTGACTGAAAAGAAAAGCAAAAGCATGTTGGACAAAAGTCATCCTCCAAGAGATGAAAGCAAAAGGAATATCATAGAAGGCCAGCCCAATCCCACTGAACCTCAGCTAAGAAAACTCCCATGAAACAACAGAAGCATGACATCACAATGAAGCTAGGAAAATTATCATACAATAATCCCAAGGTACCACGAAGGTTTGGATTTTCTGGATTAAGAAATAAAAATTACAATCACAAAGTTCCAAATATCAAAAAAAATCTCAATCACTAACAAAAAAAAATTCAAGGAGTTCCTAAAGCACCAGTAGAAACACGGCTGCTTGACCACCAATGGGAATGAGAATCAATAGGAACTTTAATTGTAAGAATCCAGGGACACTCGGATCACCTCATCAGAGCAAAGATAGTTCAAGGAAAGCAGCATTTTGAACCATCTGATTATTGATGGATTAAGTTCTTCAATGGCTGTGCTAGTTATTCTAATGAACTAGCTAATCATTTTAGTACTCCAAAAAGCAAGTAATTCAATGTCCAGAATCTTAATCTTAAATTTTCAGGAAAGGAAAATCATAATATTCAACATAAGAATATTGACCAACCTTTCTATAACTTTTTCTCTGTTCCTCTGAAAGAACAAGTTCCTTTTCATTTGCCACAGCCTCTGCAACAAATGGATCAATGGAATCCTCATCAATGTCTTCAATCTCCTCAACCTGACAAAAAGAAAATCTCAAAACCGTTGGAAGATTCAATCAAAAAGAACATTGTCGAGTTGGAACTTTAGAATAATGATGATAAAAGGAACTGTAACAGAGAGACCAAAACCACAAAACATATATCCAACCAATCCTGACAGTAATTGTCAGTCAATTAGAAACTTAAAAAAGCCAGAGTCTATTACGAAACTCAGCTAAAAACATTTTCCCATGAATGGGTGAGGGGATACGCTTCTTCAAACCTGATTCAATGTTTAGATTGCTTTGCTTTGAATTACAATGGCAGAAAAACAGAATTGGAAAAGAAAACCCCATTTAATAAAAAGACAAGTCCTGAAAGTACAGATGGTTTATACTAAGCATGAAGACAAAACATAATGAACCAATAGATCAGATCAACCAGAATCAGATAAAAACATTTAGCACTTGTCACCCAGTAATATTTTGAATCAATTTTCATTTCAAATGATACAACATCAAGCTGCTGAAGGGTTGAGAAATGCTCAAGACAGAAGGCATTAAGCAGAAATGTCATAATGTGGCTAATTATACTCTCAAATTTAATTTGTCACCTCATTGACTCCAGGAAATTTAAGTCCCATACGTGCAGCTTCCTGTGGAGTATTGGCCAGGTAAACAGAAGCCCAATGCTTACTACCAAATGAAGCAACATCCTCCCCACTGCTAGTTGAGAATAGTTTCTTCATAGAGACCCAGTCTACTTCTCCATTTTCTACAATAGCCTCACTTCCATCCACGGAAAGTTTTTTCTGCAGAAATCCACTTGCACCCTCCTCCAATAATTTACCATGACGTCTAAGCCCAGAAAGTATATCATTTAAACGGATTTCAAACCTTGCACAATTCACCTTGCTGAAAAATGAAAACCTTACCGTCTAGCAGGCCTATGGATTTGAAGATATTTCTCAGCATCAGAAACTGAATCAATAGTTTCCTTGGTCACCTGAGATCCCACCCAGTGTGCCCTCCTTTTCCAAGCTTCAGTGCAGCAACCATTAGGAGCCTGACTTTCGATCCACTTATAAAGGTTTGGTAGCTCAATACCAGATCCATCAAGTTGTTCCTGTTAGGCAAAGCATGTGAATTAGGGGAAGTGAAAGGAAATATAACATGACAACTTCATTTCCTATAGGCAATGATCAAAGATGGTCACTTCACAAAAATAAAAAAGAAAAAGAAAATGGCTTAGTCCATGCTAGCAACCATGTTACCTTAACAGTTACAGTCACCATAAACATTGTCACTAAATCATACTACTTCCTTAACAATCCAAAATCTAACGGTTCCATAATATGTGAATTTTGAAGAACTGCTCATACTTCATGGATTAATGGATTAGTTAGACTTAATGATTGCGATCTAGTAGCTCTTCTACAGCTGGAATCATTAAAGGAATGTAGTCAACAACCAAACTCCAAACCATTCAAAACAATTCTGAGAATCCACACTCCAGAATCGACAGATAAGAGTCTTAAGATTCTACCACTTCACTTTCCTTTGCAAAATCAACTGCAAATGATTCAGTCAATCCAACTCCATAAGAATACAATATATGATGTTGCATCTCAGGCTAGCTTAACATAGAACACCCCTTTCAAAATCAAAGAGTTTAAATCTGATTTCTTGGAACAGGCCTTAGTTATATCCTAATAAGGCCTACACCAAGTTTTTTGTGATCCTTTAATATGTCTTTTGGTCAAGTATTTAACTATCTACTTCCCAAGATTCTAATCCTAATGATGCTTCAAAACTGCCTTAAATACAGGGTGTGCAGGGGTTGAGCGGTCTCCATGTCTATGTAAAAGCCCTAAAACAGCTGATTTCAGAATTCAAGTGCGTTTGAAGACATCTGGAATCTGCCTTTTGATCTGTAGTTACTTTCTTCAAACTAAGAATAGTATACATCTTTGGTCCTCCTCCTTCATTCTAACACTCCTAAAACAGCACTTCTTGGTAAATGTGCAATCACAACTAATTTGCAAGCCCTACAACCCTATATATACTATTCTTAAAACCATTCTGTCTCACATCGCATCACATCACAACTCAGACCTGCTTGCTGATAACTACAATGCTCAGTTGTTCCATTTCAATCAGTCTGTTTGACAAATTGATAGCTTGTATGCATGAACTCAAAACCATGGAAAAATGGTAAAAAGCATAAGTTGAGCGATGCCCATGCAGCCACTAGCCAAACTGAATATGCTAGAATCATATAAATAACAGTAGCAACAATATCCTGATGCAAGAAGTTCAAAATAGAATAGAAGCAACAACAAGAGAATGAATTTAAGCCCCTCCTGTGTAAGCTTCATATACAATGGAATTGCATTGTGGATATTGAAGGGCAAGACAACAGCAAAAAAAATACAGCAACAGCTCATGAATCAAAGAAGCTTTTTGCAGCGAAAATGACATGGGAGATGTATCAAATTTGGACCTTGCCTGGTTAATGTCTCAAGATACATGCACTGTATTTCAGGAAAAAAAGGATGTGTGCACTGTAAAATGCATTAAGAACAGAAGAATTTACACAAACTGAGGAAAGAAGCAGACCAACAAATGGTAGCTCTCAGTCTCAAGCTCATCAAGCACATTTTCCCACTCTTCCCTGAAAGTTGCCATCTCATCTTCAACAGCCGCCTCCAGCTATAGACATGGATAAGAAAGAAAAGCATAAATGATAGGCAAGGTTGATATAATGAGAACTCCTAAAAAAGTTAAAAAGCAGCACAAGAAACTAACATCATCACCCTGAAGACTTTGTGCCAACTCCTCTCTCACATCACTCTCAACTTTTGCAACAGACTCTTTTTCCAGTGCTTCTTGGGCGTCTGCAGCCTAAAGTAAGTTTCTGTGAATCTTTTCAAATAATTAAAAAAAAAAAGAAGAAGCAGAATGCTGAGATTAAGCCAAAAAAAGATACCTTACTCTCAACTTCCAAGAACTCGGCAACCAATTCCTCTACTTCTTGATCAGTCAAAGGCACCTGCACAATGAAAGTAAAAATGGAACTGTTTGCTCTACAAGATTGACAAGTTTTAAACTTACACAAAGTTTAAAATGATCTCTTATTGTGGACATAATCCACCTATAACTTTCATATGGTACCATATCCTACCATGGAAAACAACTATTGTTACTCTCGCTAGTCCTATTGTTAACCTAAAACCGTTTGTTTCTCTTCTTTCTGCCCTTTTATCAAGCATGTCTCTTTAAATTTCCACTTGATGAAATATTCATTAACTCAAGATTGGTCATTGGAAAATCCGCATCAAACCAGGTTCTTATTTCATAAGTTTAAACTGCTGGGTTCAAAGCTATAATACCAATATCCAAAAATAATAACATTCACATAAAAAAAGTAGTATACTTACCTATCAACAACAGTGATAAATAACACTTAACACTTAACATAAAGCAACGAAAAAAACCTGAATACGGGTCCCATCCTCTTGTCCAGATGTAGAAGGCTCATCATTCTCATCATCATCAATAAATGAATCACTTGAAGCACTGTCAATGTCCTCAACTTCCTCATTTTTTTCCTCCATTTTTACTCACATTGGCTATCAATATAGCCCCTCCAAAAAAAAAAAAAAACAGGAATGAGCTTTATGTGGAACTCAAGCAAAACCCAGGAACAGAAACAGCAACAAATCTTAAAAGAAACAAAAACCAGAGAGGAATCATGCTTATAATGCCGATTATTCCTTCAAAATTTCAAATTTAATGTATTACTACAAAACCCAGTAATGTTCGTTGTTTTTTCAATAAAAAAAATAAGAATTTTTAATTCGAAACTGAATCGAAATCGATGAATAACAAAAACACAACAGAATTTTAGCAGGAAAGTAATTTACTTTAGAGAATTAGCCTCGAGGATTGAACGTGACTTCTGATGTACAGGGAAGAGGATTTGGGGCTTTTAATTAATTGGTAATGTGTTTGAATAGGGTTTTTATGATTTTGAATTTTGGTATGGGGTTGTTTTGAATTTAACTTAATTATAATTTATGTTTTAAGGTGCATATGGTTCGTAATGTTTAAGAAGAACAAAAGTTGTCCTTTTACTTTTATTATGTTACAAAGTAGTCCCTAATTACATTGTAATCACAGAATCATCCATTAATACAAAAGCATGAAATACATGCTTTTGCAAGGTACATCATCCATTAATACAAAAGCATGAAATATATGCTTTTGCAAGGTACGTCGTCGTGCAGGGCCTAGTAAACAAACAACCCTTAATATTAAATTCATAAAAATTAAGGCTAGAAAGTAGTTTTGGACTAGACATGACACTTGCTGCTTTGTGGGTCTTTTTTTTTTTTCATAAAAAATAATGTTTGTGCGCCGTAAATGCATTTTAAAAAAATAATAGAAACCAACAACTTGAATTATAACCTCATTTAGGTTTGCTAAGCTAATTTTATTTTTATTAGATGATAAAGAAATGGAAAATGATAGTAAATAGATAAAATTTTATTAAAAAAATTATGCTACCTTGAAAAAAAAACCTCTAAAGATATAAAAATAAATAAAAATAACAAAAAAAAACATAAAATAGTGAAATATAGTAACTTGGGCAATAAAAAGTAAATCAACCCGAGTTGACATATAAAACTTATAGTTGAAGTAATAAGATCAGGATAGCCTGAAAAAATAGTAATCGAAGAAAATCACAAAGTTAAATTTAAAAAAAATAATAATTTCAAACTATAAAATTAGGAGAAAAAAAAGAATGTTGGCTCGCATTGACTTTTTAAATTTGTGACTTAAGTCATTAAATCAAAAACATTATATATGAAAAAATTATGAAACTCAATCCCAGTAAATCAAAACTTAAAAAATGAAATTGAAAAAAAAAATAGTTGAAAAGATCTAATGAAAAAGTATGATAATTAAAAGGTTAAAATTAAAACAAAAAATAAATTTAAGGGCAACTCAATATTTTTTATTATAAGGTTAAATAACTTTAACTAAAAAAAATCAAAATGATAAGGATCAAATTAAAAAAAATAATGCATTATAAACTTGAATTGAATGGTAAAATTAAAACTTTTACAAAATGACCAATAAAAAAACTAGAAACCAAACCAATAAGCACTGAATTGGAAAAAACAAATATATGGCAAATTGGAATTAAAGGACTAAATTAAAGATAATTAAAACTTATATAAAACAGCCAAATTAAAAATTAAAAGAATGAGGACTAAAATTGAAATATCAAAAACAAAAAGAACAATTTTTTTTAAATGAAAAAAGAAAAAAAAATAAAAGAAAAAAAAATGTCTACCAATAACAAACTGTCCAGCCATTGACATATGCCACACCAAGCGAGGGAGGATACAAAGTGCTTTGAACAACACATAGGAATGATGAATTTGATGCAACATACAAAAAGAGTGGGCACCTCCCACGCATGAAAAATATGTATTATCAATTTTTTTAGTTAAAAAATCAATAAATCAACATGGAAAGACCAATTTACCCTTTATGTTTCTGAAATTTACAAAAAAAGCTAAGTGAAAAGACTAGAAGGCCCTAGGCTTATGATTCATTCTTTCTTCATTTCAAGGGTTAAGATGACTTTTCACCTTATTTAAAAAAACATTAAAAGAGATAAATATACTTGGTTAACAATTTTTTTTTAACTCGGTGATAATTAAGTCATTTAACTATTTAAAAATGTAAAAAAGATGTAGATACCCTACATAATTATTAAATGATTGATGAGTTGTGTGAAAATATAAAATTAAGTGTATCTTTGTTTATTTCTTTGAAGTATAAAAATAAATTATTTAACTATTGTAGTGAATAGTAATTCATGTGTGTATAGTGTTTTCCCCTCTCATTTAGGAATCCCATTTTTATAGAAAAATTAGAAATACATGATTATAAGGCTCATATAATAAATCCATTAGATTTTCACCTAAGATGCTATGATGTAGTAGGATATAGAAAAAAAAAAATTACCAGCTACCATAAGTCTAGATTTTTGGTAGCAATTGACAAATTGTTTCTATAATATTATAGGGATGGCATTATTACCTAGAAACACAAATGATAATAGATTGCTGAAGTGAAATTATTGTTTGCCATTTTCATCAAAAAATTGTTACACTAACTATTAAAGATAAAATAATTATTTTACAAAACCCAATGGTGATTATTAAATTAATTGGAGGATTGAGGATTGAGGCATTTTTTATATTTTAGCACAATAAAATTATTAAATTAGCCTTGAAAGACTTTCAATAATTGGAGTTATAGGTTGTTTTTGTATTTTTATTTTCTAAAGTAGAATAAAATTACTAATATACCCTCAAATGCCAAATTTCTTCAACCGGGATATATGAGTTTTTTTGTCTTTTCAACATGATTTTTTAAGCTAGCATCAAGTTTACTAGGGTGTGGTGTACTAATTTAATAAATATAAATTTTATTTGAAAAGGTTAATAAATACATTACACTTAGTGGTGCAAACAATTTAAAAAAAAAACATGTGGAATCGTACAATGACCAAAACTTGGCTTACCAGGAAATGTTGGAATCTTTTCGGTAGATGACTAAATAGTGCATGTTGTTAACAAATCTCTTGTTTGATATTGATAGCCTTCCTTTTTTTTCTTTTTTTTTCCTTTCTCATCCTTGATTTTTGTGTATGAATTTTAAGTTTTTCAAAGTAGTCATTCAATTTATTTTTTAATTAGATATGATCTTTATTTTTTAATTATTATTTATTTTATTTGAAATAATTTATAAAATTAATTTTTTTTCAATTTCATCCTCCTTTTATTTTTTCATCAATCATGTTTGTTTCCATTCTTTTAATTATTATTTTTTAATCATTTTCTTGATTTATCATATTTTTCAAATTTCATCTCCTTTTACTTTATTTTATTTAATTTTTATATAGATTTGATCATTATCTTTTGATTGCTATTTTTTTTGTTAATTTTGGATGATTTGAATTTTTTTTCATGATTTTTTTTGGGTTATATATTTTCAATTGGATAATTCAATCTTATAACTTAGATTACAAGTTTTAAAAAATAACTTGATTTGACTTCAATTTTTTTATCATTTGACATTAGGTTTTGGACCTTTAACTTTATATTTTTTATTGCTTTTCTTTATATGATATTATCTCGACTTATATCACAGGTTATGAGTTAACTTTTTTTTTCTTATTTTGTTATTTATTTATTTTGATTGAGAGTTGACTTTCATCATTTTTTTATTTATTTTGTATAGGTTATCCCAATCTTTCAATCGGTTTGTGAGTTTGATGTGTAAATTAGAGTGAGTTTTTTGTTTTTTTTTTTTAAATTAATTGTTTTAATTTCTCCTTTAACATTTGATTCGGTGATAATTAAGATATTTTTTATATATTTTTATGAAATTATTCATTCCTCATTTAATTTTTACTTTATCATTAAATAAAATCATTAAGATTTTTATAAAAATATTTAAAAAATATCTTTTCATACGTGAGCATTCATTCTTTTCTTTAGTCATTGTAACTTTTTTTTGTTGTTGTTTATTTGTCATAAGCTAATCGCAACAGACAGCTACCTCGTGACATTCCCGCAATTTACTATACTAACAAAGGGGTATTCCTATTCTTTACAACCTTAAATATATTGGAGGACAGAAACTTACGTTGTGGCTCAAATCATCGAGTTCTTGAAAAGATTGCTGAAGAATTGCTCGGATTTGAGATCTTAACAGGCAAGGTAAAAGCTGTTACACTAAAACCATTTAAGCTGCTCTACCTTGAAGACTCCTTGTTCTGTCTCCAGTTATCAGGCATTTAAATCTGTTTAACGCTTCTTGAGCAGCTTCGGAAAAGCTGGTGAATGCTACTTTTGAAACATTTATACCAGGCTTCCATTTTTGCTAATTTGTTCAGCGAAGATCTTGACCCAATTTTTCTCTGATAATTTTTCAAACCATTCTGATAAATAATGAATTGTATTATCTCAACAAACCTTTGGTATTTTACTGCTTAACAGTGTAGGTTTTGCTGATTTCACTTGAGCCTATTAATATAAAAGTTGATTCTGTTTGTTGTTGTCGCTGTAATATTAATGTTAATTATGATAAAACTTCATTTTCTTTCAGGATTTAGAGAGAATGTTTGAAGATGATTGTGGCATGCGGGAGAAGGAGCCCTTTTCTCTTACCAGAGCTAATTATACAGAGGTAGGTTTCAATCTTCTTTCTGTGTCTCCCCCGTAACCTCCCTTGAGGGGAGGGGGACAGGAGGATTGCAAATGTTGCTTTCTGTAAGAATTTGTGACCAAACGTATTTACTTTGCGGATGATCTGTTTTCCTGGAAATTTGTTGAGCAGTATTATTACGCTTTAGCAGTTCCCCTTGATCAATCTAAAGATACCTCTGGCAAAATCTCACATTAGGCAGCATGAGTTGGAAGGAAAAACAATGGACTTGCTGTCCTTGAATCACTGACCGAAAGAAACTTTTTTTTCTTTTCCTCATCTATTTTTTTTTCAACATTAGAGGTGCACCAAATGATTTTCCTAATTGTCTGTGATTCAACTTACTGCCTTCATTTGTGTGTAAATGGACTGGTCTTGGCTCTGTTCTATCCTTGATCTTCTTCAGCCATTGTCTAGCACCTTTCTAGATCAGGGAAATGGAGCAGGACCTGCTCTTTTGGGTGTACCCACCTAGGATGAAGGGAACGTGTGGTTGTGCTACTGAGACGAAGGCTGATTCTATAACCAACTTAGTTTGCTTGTTCATGTATGAAATGTAGGTTTCTGTTCTTATTAATAGCTTAATTTAGCAGTCTTTTTGACCATTGAAATATCATGAAATTAGCTGTACAGGAAGGAGCTAGGCTTGAGAAGAGAACCCATTTTTTTTTCCTTCTCAACTTTAGTGATCTCAATCTTTTAGGTTGGAGGACTTTGTGGCTCCTCTCTTTCCTTGAATTGTAATTCTGATTTTTCAGCAACAAAAGGGAAACATGTTTGAAGGCTTTCTGGTGCTTATGATGGGATTTTAATTCTTGACTTGTACACTGGAATGGATCTAGTTCTTGAGCAGAAGCTTAGTTCATATCAGTTTGCAGTGCAGTTTGACATCTGCTTATTTTATTCCTTGAAAGACTAAATGAAAGCATGAGCATTTATATAGTTTATATCTGCAACTAGACTCAACGGAAAATTTTTTGTAGTGAGAGTCAAAAGATTTACATAAAAAGAAAGAGAGAAAAAAAAGAGGTGCGCAAGAACAGTAGCCTGGGGAAATTCCTCCTACAGAAGGCCTATTACAGGTGAGTTGCTAAAGATTGGCCTCTCTTTGCTAGGATTTTGCACCCCATTGTAACAAATACTTTTCCTTCGAGGCTTTGCCTCTCCAAGCATTGTAATGACATCCCTCATAGATGGTCTGTCCTTAGGCAGCTTTGCGGTGCAGAGAATCGCAATGCGGAGAACAAGAAGCATCTCTTCCTGCACATCTTTGCAATGTCCAGCTATGCTGTGGTCTAGTGCTTCTTCTAAAGCTCTGTTGTTTCTGATCTTTCTTCGAACCCATTCAACAATATCAACAGACTCACCAAATGCAGGGTCTAATGGCATTTTTCCTGTCAGTAGCTCCAAAAGCACCACCCCAAAACTATATATGTCACTCTTCTCATCAACCTTCAGAGTGTATCCATATTCTGTCACGAGAAATAAAAACATCAGCAGCAGTCTAGATTATCAACATGCAATTTGAGAGTTTTTCCAACTCTTGGTCTTGCAGCCTTGGTAAAGTAGCATGTGAATGGATGGATATGAGATGATTTGTATAGCAAGCTACTTAGATGAAAGAACAACCTATCCATAATTTATGGTTCATGCACTGATATAGAACAATCTATCTGAAGAATAGACAAGCAACTTACCAGGTGCAATATATCCATAAGAACCAGCCACCATTGATACTGTCTCATTCTTGTATCTCATCATCCTGGCCAAGCCGAAATCTGCTATCCTTGCCTCGAGGTTTGAATCAAGCAGTATGTTGTTGGACTTGATATCGCGGTGGATGACTGGTGGGTGACAATCATGGTGGAGGTAGTTTAGCCCCTGTGCAACTCCAACTGCTACGTTGTACCGCGAGACCCAGTCCACCAACAAATTTCCAGCATCTTTACCGTGTAAAGCTGTTCCAAGGTTTCCATTAGGCATGTACTCATAAACCATCAGTACATCTGTTTCATTATGAATATACCCTAAAAGCCGAACAATGTTTCTATGCCGAAGCCTCCCTAAGAGATTCACTTCTCTGAATAGATCATCACCGTCCTCATTGTCTCTTTCTGTTCTCCAAAGCTTCTTCACTGCTACAGTCGCATGTGGCCGGTAAGCCTCAGCCTTGTACACAATGCCAGTCCCTCCCATGCCGATGATATTTGATTCCATAATGCAAGCTATAATATCACTACTAGTGAAACTGATTCGTTGGAAAGCTACTAATGTCCAAGGCCATTCCTTGTTGCTATTGTTAAACCAATCATAAAAGAAACTGTTGTATAAATACCATCTTTTATATATCAATCTCCCAGTAAAAAATGCGATTACAAGAGATAAGATGATTGAGATTCCGACCATGAATCCAATAATAACGTGCTTGACGAGCAAATTCTGCTGTTGTTTTGATGCAGAAGAAGCAGTAGAGCAGGGTGGGAGTATGCCACCGCAAAGACCAGCGTTGCCAACAAGATCATTAGGATTTATGGTCGTCAACATTCCGTTGGAGGGAACCGGACCCTCAAGCTTATTGAATGATAAGTCTAACGTTTCTAAGGCTGGTGAGTTCCCAAAGTTCTCCGGGATCCGACCGACCAGAGAATTGTTGGACAGGTCAAGAATGGCCAATGTTGGCATTGTTGAGATTGCTTTCGGGATCTCCCCAGTAAATTGATTGTTTTGCAAGTTTAGATTCACCAGCTTTTCACATGAAGCAATGCTCTCTGGGATTTTTCCAGATAAATGGTTGCTTGAAAGGTCAAGAAGAGTTAGTGATGGGCAATCTTGGAATTGGTCTGGGATTTGTCCTTCCAAGTGGTTGTTGGAGGCCATGAATATCTGAAGGCTAGGAATGGATAAAATGCTATATGGGAGAGATGATTGAAGGTGGTTTCCAGAGACATCAATGAACGAAAGTGATGTAGACAAACCAATGTCATCTGGTATTTGGCCAGTTAGATTGTTGTCAGCTAATTCCAGCCTTTGAAGCATTGGAAGACTTCCAAGACCAACTAGAATTGTCCCAGAAATAAGATTATTTTGCATGCGAACACGTACTAATGACTTACAGGTTGAGAGACTTGTGGGGATTGGGCCAGAGAAGGAATTGTTGAAGACGATGAGTTTAGTGAGATTGCCAGAATGACACAAACCTGGTGGAATCTCACCTGACAATGAATTTGATGACACATCTAACCATTGCAAGGGTGAGTTCTGTCCTAGATTCTCAGGCAAAGGACCAGTCAGAAAATTCTTCCATAGCTCAAGCACCTCCAGTTTGGCTAGCTCACCAAGCTTGGTAGGAATTGTACCCTTCAGTTGATTGCGCATCAAATTCAGGAGCTGCAAATTCTTCAGTTCTGCTAACTCCACTGGGATCTCTCCTGAAATCTGATTGTCAGAAAGATCCAGGAACACTAGCGACGTTGCATCGCCGAGTTCTGGTGGAATCTTTCCTGTGAAATTGTTCTTGTACAGATAAACTGTGGTAAGTTGCTTTAGCCTACCCAACTCAGCTGGAATCTGACCACTAAGGCTGCCAACTGCAAGGTCAAGATACCGAAGATTGGTGAGGTTCCCAATCTCTTCTGGGATTTCACCTTCGAACTCATTGTACCCAAGAATGATGGTCTCTAGAGAAGCAAGTTGGCCTATCTCTCTTGGAATCCTTCCAGTCAGATTATTACCAGAGAGGCCAAGAAACTTCAATTTCTGCAGATTCTTGAAAGAACCAGGAATTGAGCCTTCAAAGAAGCTCCCTCGAAAATCTAAGCTTTCGAGAGATGTTGCATTTCCAAGATCTTCAGGAAGATAACCTGAGAAGTTGTTGCTGGATGCATTTACTGCAGTCAAGCCTGAGGCCATTCCAAGACCAGTTGGGAAGCTGCCAACGAAGTTGTTCTGACTTACATCAATGGTCTTCAATGATGTAAGAGTTCCTAGTGCTCTTGGCAATGAAGAATCAAACCCATTACAAGAGAAGTTGAGAAAAGAAAGACTCTGCAAATCTTGAATATGATCCGATACATTGCCAGTGAGATTCATATTGGAAAGGTCAAGCCTCTCCACAAACCCCTTGGAGTTGCACCATATTCCAGTCCAGTTACAATGGGGTGACTGATTCTCAGCTGCATTTCTTGGCATTCTCCAACCCTCAAGTTGATTTGAAGGATCAATCAGGCTAGATCTGATTAACAACAAAGTTGACAATTCTTCATACTGTTGCACACTTTGATCTCCTTCAACAAAAACAAGAGGAAGACCAAAGCAACAGAGGAAGAACAGCAAAAGGGTTTGCATCTTCTTGTTCTTTCGAGTTAGTTTCCTTCTAGTTGTGTGGCATTTCTGGCTCCGTGGAACAGACACAGCGTGGCAAGAGGATGTTGTACGAGAGAAGAACAAGTTAACTAGCTAGCATGCTATAATTAATGAACATTGAGCATTACTTTAATGTGTTACGTGGGTTCTCGGGATCTGAACCAGCTAATTATTTGTACTTAATGACTGTAAAGGCTTGGAATTATTTGAAATCCACCAGACACCAAAACATGGAAATGATTATTCTCTGATACTTAATTTTATTATTGATTGATCCCATGGTCAACTCAACTGGTAATAATCTGGTAATGATGATTTGTTTTTGGTGATTCCATTCCTGTGGACATTTAATTGAAACTGAATCTGTACTTTTCCTGTGGACATTTAATTGAAACTATCTTCTGTTAATCCCAGGATGATATATTAAAAGTATGATTGTTCCATTTATTAGGGGTTTGATATTAAAAGAAGTTATTGAGTTAACTCAGAGTCAAGTTAAATGAATTATTTATTTTATTAAAATAATATCATCTTATTTTTTTTTAAATTTGATTTTTAATATTATATTAAAAGAAGTTATTGAGTTAACTCAGGAGTCAAGTTAAATGAATTATTATTTTATTAAAAAAATATCATCTTATTTTTTTAAATTTGATTTTTAATATCAATTAAATCAAGTTTAGATTAAATTTTAACGGAATAAATAGAATTTATCTAAATCAATGTCAATTAATTTAAATTAAAACCCGAATCATTATAACAGAGATTGCAATTTATGTTATCTTGAACTAGATTACTTATCATGATTATGACTAATGAAGGTGATTACGGTAAGCATTTCACTTTTTATCCCTCAATGTACAACGAGTCCACTCCTTCTATATCCAGGCACAATCATGCCACATTTTCCACTCCTCTTCGATATTTGTCCAAGACTTCCCACCTTTTGCTGAGTTTTGAAATAAGATTTAACCATATAGTTCAGAATTAATTAAGATTTGTGAACTAAAACTTTACCTAAGTTTAAATTTGAATAAAAAGATATTCATCTGGTAAAATTTAGCTGATTCGATAAGTTAATTCATAAGCGGATTGATTTTAGTGAATTTTGTATAAACTCGCTCAAATCAACCTTAATAAAAGTTTTTTTTTATAAAGTAAAATGATGTTATTTTAATAAAAAATAATTAAAAAGTTTTTTTTAAAAATAAAATAATGTTATTTTAACAAAAAATAATTAAAAAATAATCACCTGATAACTCAAGATTTTTTTCCCGAGCAAGAACCACAAGTAAAGTTGGTGATTCATGCATCATTACTGAATAAACGCAAATAAAATTAAATATGTTGCATATGTTATATACTGCTGCATGAAATAAACAATATAATGCTAAATGTTTACCTAATCAGGATTTATCTGGTACAGGAGAATCTCCCCCATGTTACAATGTTGAGAGAAAAAAGAAAAAGAAAAACCCTAGACAGCTCGGAACTTTGTATCTGTGTGAGAGGAAGATGGTGGGTCTCACGGGGTTGCAAAAGTGACAGGCTTAACAGTCATTGTCTTCGCCTACCAGATGCTGTCCTTACCAAAACATAACTGCAGTACTGTGTTTCTAAGTTTGCACATGCGCTCAGCTGGCTCCTGGAATTTATTACAGGTTTAAAATATAACAGCCACTGTGGAAGAAGACACAGATGTTTGTGCATTTAAAAGGTAATAAGAGCTCAAAACCCCATAAAACATGGTGTAGAAGCTGGAGGCCATGTGCTCAGGGCAGCTTCCTTCGGGAAGAACACCAAGCACCATTATTATTGGCATGGGACATTCTCACATTACCTTAGAAGCATAAGCATAGTGATTGATCTTTATCAATGTATCTGTGACCATTTTAGAATCAATCAGAGGGTGCAAAGATTAGGTGACCCACGTGGCTTTATGCTAAAGACACCATTATTTCGTACAATCTTCTTTTAAAAAGTATTTTCCCCTTGGAAATTTATTGAAATATTTTTTTATTTTGTTTTTGACATTAATATATTAAAATTATTAGAAAATACAAAAAATATTAATTTAATATATTTTTAAATAAAACACATTTTAAAATACATCAAGATAGAATGTGTTTTTTAAAAGTGTTTTTTTTTAAATAAGTTTGAAAATACAAAATGTGAAAAGAAAGATCAATTTAATAAAATGGTTTTAAAAAAATAAGGGTTACAATTGAAATAAAAAGTAAAAACAAGTTTTTTATTGAAGGGTAAGATTAAAAAGAAAAATCAGTTTACCTAAAAAGAACAAAAAAAATTAAAAGAATGATGACAAAATTAAAAAATAACCACATATCCCAAATTAGGATTAAATAATAAAATTAAAAATAAATTAAAATTTTATAAAAGTGTTAATAACAAAAATTAAAAATTAAAAAAACAAAAATCAAAATGAAAATCTCATCAAAGAACAACTCTAAATTTTACATGGATAGTGTAAACTTCAAGGGAAAGAAGAGAGAAAAGAAAAAAATTTATTATCAGTAATAAGTCATGCCACCACCAACAATAGGCACCACCTTAAAAAGATGAACATAATAATACTTTCAAATACATAATGAAGTTGAATTTTAACTATTAGGAGGTGTTGCATGCATTATTTAAAGGGTGAGAGCAAACATACATGGAAACAACCTTTTATTTGTATTTTTTTTATTTAGTCTAATATCAAATTGCTCCTCAGTTGATATAAAAATAAAATAAAAATCATTTTGAAATAACAAAAATGCTGATTGACATAAGTCTTTTTTGTTTTTAAAGGTATTTTAGTTGTTTTATTGTGCTTTTTATTTTTTAATTATTTTTATTTTTTTAAATATAAAATTTCACCTCAAATTGACCTCATAACAACAAAAAAATCATTTTGAAAATATAAAATAATCCTTAATGCAAGTTTTAATTTTTATTTTATCTTCAAAAGTATTTTGATTACTTAACTATGCTTTTGAAATGTACAAAAACTTATTTGTTCCTATTAATTTGATAATAATTAATGGTCTTTATGAAAAGACTTAGATGCTTACAATAGCTAGTTTTATAGGTTTTTTTTTATAGAAAAGCTAAAATTGTTAAAACACTATTTAAATGAATAGTGTTTTTACTTACTGTTTATATTTTTTTCTAGCAATATTATTTTTGGAAAATAATTACTATAAAAAAAAGGATTGGTTTGGTATTTTTTTTCTTTTATTAGAATGTTAAAAAAACAATATTATTTTTAGAGAATCAACTTGTAATATTTATTTCATAAATCCTGCCCACAAATATAAAAAATTTAGCATTTCTAAAGTGTAAGTATATAAATAAAAATAATCCCAAAAAAGAAATACACTCCTTTTGCCAATTATATCACAATTCCAAACAGAGAGTCCATATATTTCAAAGAGCATCTACATTTGGTTATTTCAAAGGTATTGCATATTGAAATGGTCGTCCTCAATATATAGATGACACTTTGATTTTTATACTAAATAACTACAATTCATTGACTCATGCTAAGGGGATTAATTATAAGATGGTTTGAGCTAGCCTCAGGATTATGAGTGAACTTTCACAAAAGCTCATTGGTAGGAATAAACTTAGATTATGAGTTTAAGTACGACTGGTATAGTAGGTTCAATCTTTTACAGATAGGATTCCCTTCTAGTCAAATTTTATGCCTTCCATTGGGTGCTAACCCAGAAAGGCTATCGATCTACATGGAAACCAATGATTTTACGTATCCATTCAAGATTGGGAATGTGGAAAAAAAGGTTGTTAATCATGACTGGTGGTGTCTGTTTGATTAGAATCGTGCTGAACTCCTTGCATCTTCACTACATGTCCATTTCTCTTATGTTAATAGGCATTGGCCATGTGATTACATTTATTAAATGAAGATTTCTTTGGGCTAGAACATCTGACACTAAAAAGATTTACAAGGTTTCTTGGAATTTAGTGGTGAGAGAAAAAATTAGAGGTGGTTTAAGAGTAGAAAAAACAAAGCTCTACTTTTTAAATGGATATGGAGGCTTGGAGATCAAAATATACGAGGTTAACAAGAGATAACATCCAAGAAGTATAGATCTACCTTTGAGAATGGGCTTCCTTATTTTAATACTCTTTTATCTGATACTTGGCAAGGTATTTACTCAATTTCCAACACTGCAGATCAAATCTCAGTAACTCTTCAAGACAACATTTGCTATAAAATGGGTAATGGGAAGGATATTTGTTTTTAAACAGATTAGTGGTTAAAAATTGATATTCTTAAGTATCCATTTCCTCAATAGTTTGTTCTTTCTACTACGCCAGTGTTGAAGTAAATTCAATCTAGAAGGTCAAGGAAGGCAACCACCAGCTGTCACCGTCCAACCATCCAGCCGCCAGCCACCAGCTACGAGTCGCTTTCACACTATCGGCCACAACTGCCTTCACACTTGAAGGTTGAATTTTCTTGTTTTGAATTCGTGTATAAATAGCTAGCCGAGTTTATGTTATAATGTGTGGAGAGATTTGAGAGAAATACTAGAGAGAAAGAGAGAAAAAGAAGGTGTGTATTGTAAGCTTTTGTTTATGTTGTAAGCTTGTTGTTCTTGAAATAAAACAGTGTGTTTTATCCCCTTCGAGTGTTTCAAAACCACCATAAGTGATTTCTCCTACCAACAGCCAGCAGGTAGAATTGAAAAGATGGGGTTCTTGAATTATAATTGTTGGTCCTAAAATCTATCTTGGAAAAGGCCTCTAAGATCTTAGGAACTTGAACAACTTAATCTTCTTCTTATAAAGCTGTACAGAGCTTGCTTGGAACAACATCATAAAGACTCCAAACACTAGAGTATTGAAAGAAATGAAAAACACAGTACTGTCAAATCATGTAACACCTTAAATGATAGGATTGCA
Organism: Populus euphratica; assembly: GCF_000495115.2. Lineage (NCBI taxonomy): Eukaryota > Viridiplantae > Streptophyta > Magnoliopsida > Malpighiales > Salicaceae > Populus > Populus euphratica. The sequence continues at coordinate 963,951 of NW_011499910.1, forward strand.
TATCCTGACGTCTCCTCCTTTTCTCCTCTTCTATGGAAAGGAATGGCTCCTCCAAAAATTGATGTTTTCATATGGTTACTACATTGCAGAATATGTGCTAGAGACTTCCTTGTTAGAAGAAATTTAATAGACATTGCACTTGTGAGCTATTCTTTTTGTGATTTTGATAGGGAAACTATTGAGCATCTTTTCTTTGAGTGTTATGAAATCTAGAAGATATGAAGCTGTTTTATGAAATGGATAGGTTTAGAATGGTGCATGCCAAGTTCTTTAGAATCTCCCATGATTCAATGAAGTGTTCTAATTAGAAGGAAGTTTCCACGTTAAGCTATCTTTACTCTGGCCTATAGTATTTTGTGGAGTATTTGGTTGACTAGAAATATTTTGATTTTTCAAGATGAAATCCCATATTAGAATTCGATATTTGAATTAATTATTCATCATCTAGCTTTATGGTTGAAAACAGCTGAAAGAAACTTTATTTACATATGATTAGGCTTACTAAGAAGATCAGAAAGTTTGCCAAATAAGTCGTGAGCTTTCCTTTTTAGTTGTATATTTTATCTTTTATTGTTTTCTTTCTTTTATATTTGTTTGTAATTTTTAATTTTAGTTTGCTACAGTTTAAACTTAGTCCAGTGATTGAATATTTGTTTGTAATTTTTAATTTTAGTTAAACTTAGTCCAGTGATAGTCCAGTGATTGACTTAGCTTAAGATCTGGAACACAATTACTGAGTTTTGATTGAGTCACATGATCAATTTTAATATTTTTATAAATCAAAACTATGTTATTTTAATAAAATATAAAAAATAATTAACAAATTATAATCGAGTTTTTAATAAATCTTGTTAAGTTAAAAATTAATTTAGAGTTTACCAATAAGGTTTTGTTAATGATAACTCTCATGAGAATCTTCTTTAACCATCAAAATACTTGAAGATTTGACAAAAACCTTTTTATATATTTAATTTTAAAAAATATTATAGAATCCCATCTTTTTTTTAATCAAAAATAAGGAACACGGACATTTAAAAAAGCCACTATAATAGTAGTAGTAGTAGTAGTAGTAGTAGTAGTAGTAGTAGTAGTAGTAGTAGTAGTAGTAGTAGTAGTAGTAGTAGTAGTAGTAGTAGTAGTAGTAGTAGTAGTAATAATAATAATAATAATAAAGAAAGAGAAGAAGAAGAAGATGATGAGAACTTTGAGATGGAATATTAATGTAACGATTAAACAATGATAATAACAAATGTCAAGGTTAGAGGTTCCACTAATGGTATATCAAACAAGTATAGTATAAACTCTTATTATTGAATTGGAAACCACACACAAAGGAGGTTCCAATCAGATTATATATTGTTAACATGATTACATTAGTCATCTTATTCAATTAATGCTAATACTTGTAAATCTCGTCAAGCATTCATGATTATAACTTATGTTAACAACAAATCAAGTTCCTTTCATAGCTCAGGTGTCGGTTATACCATACATTATGGGCTATGAAAGTGCCAAGCATTTGTTGTACCAAGTGTTATATAACATAAATCAAGATTAGTCATTTAACAAGCAAAGTATTAAAGAGTGAACAAGATAGCAAATATAAAACATGTTAGTATCAAACATTAAAGTCCATATTAAGTTTACATTATACTTATTCTTACACCATTAGTGTAACCTTTTCACCTTGACATAATTAACTTAGCTAGACATAATGAAAGAAAGCAAAATAGATAAACAAAATAAGAACATAAAAGTTAACTAAGTAAAGGAAAGGAAATGAAAGGCATAAACTTAATATTAATGAAAACAAAGCATAAAAAATACAAAGAGAGAAAGGAAGAGCATGATCTTGATCTGGAAATCAAGATGCCTAAATGCATGGCAAATGCCTCCTTTTATAGGCCAAAAATGGGAACTATTGATTTGATGACTAATTGATAAGTGGGTGACCAACTTTTGACTTGGTGACAATCCTTATCTTCTCTTGTCTGCCCAAAACGTCATTGATAACGTCAAAATTGGAGCCAGTTGTAAACATGAAAGTTGTAGGCAATTGTCTCAGCTTTCTTGTGTAAAAACTTCAGCTCATTTGGACTTCTAGAACTCCAGATATGGCCAAAATACCGAACAGTGCTCGGGCTGGAAGACAGATTCGGGCTTCTTTGTTGTTGCTACAATTTGGACTTGATAATGGCCTTTTTAGATCTTGGGCTCCATATGAAAGTTGTAGGCCTATGTCTTACCTTTCTATCCATATAAATTGGACCTAAATCTGAGATCTGTAGCTCTAGATATGACCCAATTACCGAACAGTGTTCCGGTTTGGATTGCACCGACATCTCTTTTCTAAGTTTGGCCATCTCTTTATCGTTGTAATTTAAGTTCTTCAAGTCATCAATCAATCCTTTCATTTATGTGATAGACCTGCATTAAAAATAGACATTTACCACAATTTATAGGTATCTTATATTATTAGATATATTATTATAAAACATGCTTTAGTTAAGGAGTTATTGATACTTCAAGTGCAAAATGATGATATAAAACCATGATAAAAATGCACTTTTAAGTACTAATCACTTAGCTTAAGATCTGGAACACAATTACTGAGTTTTGATTGAGTCACACGATCAATTCTAATATTTTTATAAATCAAAACTATGTTATTTTAATAAAATATAAAAAATAATTAACAAATTATAATCGAGTTTTTAATAAATCTTGTTAAGTTAAAAATTAATTTAGAGTTTACCAATAAGGTTTTGTTAATGATAACTCTCATGAGAATCTTCTTTAACCATCAAAATACTTGAAGATTTGACAAAAACCTTTTTATATATTTAATTTTAAAAAATATTATAGAATCCCACCTTTTTTTAATCCAAAATAAGGAACACGGCCATTTAAAAAAGCCACTATAAATAATATAAAATAATGGACATGTATGATTATTATTTTAGAATGTGAATAATAGCAATTTTATTATTTAATTTTGGTCAATTTTGTTATGAGTTTCGTTTTAAATTTCTTCTTTATTTTTTATATAAATTTATTTAAATATTTTTTTAATTGTCATCAAGGAATTTTTTTCTTTGTATAAAATTAGATTTATATCAAATCTTCAAACTTTTAAATGCTCTACGTAATTTCAAGATATCTAAAAAACTATTATTATAATTTCCCATTTATTTTCTGTTGAAGTCATTCCATTTAAAGTCATAATCCTCCCATTGAATATAAAATAAAATATATATAGTCCACTATATAAATTGTAACGTCTTTCTTTTTTAATTTTTAAGTATTGTTTAATTATTATCCCGAGATATATAAAACCACCACAATAAAGATAGAAAAAAAAATATTTTTATCGATCTTTTATATTTTAAAATGAAAGAAATTCAATTTAAAATATGATAATTTTTTTTTATATTTTTATATTTATTTTCCATCCAAATAAATTTATATCCCTTTTATTAAGAGAAATTTAACAAACACAACCTTAAACACTATTCTATTTGGGCCTTTCCTTAAGCAGCTGGGACCTAAGCCTTTTTTACATTTTAGTCCAAGAATTGATGAAATGAAATTTCCAATTACAGCTCTCCTGAACGGACAGTTTGGTCAAACCAAATTTACAACGGTTCTTTAAGAAAAAGTAGCCGTTGCAAACAAAACCCTAGGGTTTAGTCTCTATTCGTTCTTCATCTTTGAAAAGCCGCATTCTAAAACTATATAAACCTATCAACTTCCTCCGAAAAATCCCAATCAAATCGAATCAAATACTCTGCAAAGATCAAGAACACATCGCCTAGACCCCCTCTTCCTCCTTCTCTTTCTCTGACTTTCTCCTTCTCTTTCTCCTTCTTTCTTATTAATTGCGTTTCTTAATTTCATCTCTAACATTTCTGTTTTGCAGAAGGCACAATCTTGTAGGGTTTCTTTATTTTTGTTTTTTTTCCTATCTATCTGTATATTATTTGTTTTTGGCTGTTTTTCGTTATGGATGCAGGATCTATGAACACTTCTTCAAGCTTGAGAGCACAATCTCGTTTCCCTCTTCAACAGCAGTTTCTTCCGAGAACGAACTCTAAAGAAAACGTAAGATTTTGATTTGGTTTTCTTGATGATATCTGATAATGATGTAATAACGAATTTTGTGTTCTTATCAGTTGTTATTGTAATATGATTCTTGCAACAGTTGGATAGATTTATACCAAACAGGTCAGCCATGGATATGGATTATGCCCGTTTCATGCTAACAGAAGGGAGAAAAGGAAAAGAGAACCCAACAGTGAACTCGCCGTCAAGAGAGGCTTACAGGAAGCAACTTGCTGATTCCTTGAACATGAACCGAACTCGAATTCTAGCTTTCAAGAACAAGCCTCCTGCACCTGTTGAGTTGATGCCTCAAGACCACTCTCATCATCACCACCAGCACAAAACAGCCAAGCCTCGCCGACATATTCCTCAGACTTCTGAGAGGACATTGGATGCACCGGATCTTGTGGATGATTTCTACCTCAACTTATTGGATTGGGGCAGCAGCAATGTTTTAGCTATAGCTCTTGGAAGCACTGTTTATTTGTGGGATGCTTCAGACGGTTCTACATCAGAATTGGTCACGGTTGATGATGAAGATGGACCCGTTACCAGTGTCAATTGGGCTCCTGATGGACGCCATATTGCCATAGGCTTGAACAATTCTCATATACAGTTATGGGATTCTGCTTCCAATAGACAGGTAATATATAAGCCCATACCTCTTTTGATGTTGTCCTTCTTTGGTAAAGTTTCTCTTGTTACTGTTTGCTTATAGTATTTGTTTTGGTGATTTCCCTACAGCTAAGAGCTTTGAAAGGAGGCCACAGATCGCGAGTTGGGTCAATGGCATGGAATAATCACATCCTGACAACAGGGGGAATGGATGGTCAAATCATTAACAATGACGTGAGAATTAGATCACACATTGTTGAGACTTACAGAGGGCATACACAGGAGGTTTGTGGGCTTAAATGGTCCGCTTCAGGTCAGCAATTAGCAAGTGGAGGCAATGATAATCTAATCCATATATGGGATAGATCTACAGCATTATCAAACTCAGCAACACAGTGGCTTCACAGGCTTGAGGACCATACTTCAGCAGTGAAAGCCCTGGCATGGTGTCCTTTCCAAGGGAATTTGCTAGCCTCTGGAGGAGGTGGAGGAGATAGGAGTATTAAGTTTTGGAATACACATACAGGTGCCTGCTTGAACTCGATTGATACCGGATCTCAGGTTTGTTCTCTTTTGTGGAACAAGAATGAAAGGGAACTACTTAGCTCTCATGGGTTTACTCAGAATCAACTCACTGTTTGGAAATATCCATCAATGGTGAAAATGGCAGAGCTCACTGGCCATACTTCTAGAGTCCTTTACATGGCTCAGGTAATAATTTGAAAACCGAAATTGATTCTCTTAATAATCTTTATTTCAAGCTTTAATTTATTAACTTTGTGCCATTTTCCTACAGAGTCCGGATGGTTGTACAGTGGCAACAGCGGCAGGGGATGAAACACTCAGATTCTGGAATGTTTTTGGGGTTCCTGAAATTGCTGCTAAGGCCGCTCCTAAAGCAAATCCAGAGCCATTTTCTCACTTGAATCGCATTCGCTGATTCTGAAATCAAAACAGAACCAATCTGCCTCTTGTGTGCATATGTTTGACCAGAGCGACCACTTCCAGGGTAGATACATTTTCTGAAATTTGTCTGATCTTAGTATATAAATTAGTAATGAAGCCACAGATATCTCAAAACTCCTGCCATCTGTTGAGGTTACAGGGAAAACAACAACTTGTTGTCAGGAGGGATAGCGCAATCATTTGGCTCCACATTTCATCATCCTGACACCCTTCTCTCCAATAAAAGAATGGTTTCCAAGGGGGTTTGGTTGGATGTGTATACAATACCACGTAAAATTTCTGTCTTCTTTCTCTCTCTTTGATGCTTTATTTATTTATTTGTGACATTGGATTGAACATGAACATGAGTTAAATCAGATATCTAGAGAAGATTATTAGGTAAAAAGAACAAAGAAAGAATCCAAGAGAAAGATTATTTATATATTGGAAATCGTTTATTTATATATTTGTATATTTGTAAAATAATTAATATAAACATAATAAGAAGAGAGTGAACATACAAATATATTAAACAAAAAATAAGTACAAATATAGAACAATAAATCAAGTTCACTTTTCAAATCAAAACAAGGCATGAAAATAGATAATTCACAACTGTGACAAAACTCTAGCATACACATATCAGTTTCCAAACGAATTGGTCTTGTGAGGCTAATATTTCTCCCTGTTCTTAGTTTCTGTTGGGGATTGAGTTCAAAACTGAAATTCCTTGCTAATATTTCAGGATAACTAATTTAGTCGTTAACGTTGTGACATTTGTCTTTTAGTTTTAAAATAGCAACGCAGAGGTGAAGGTTTTTGGGAAAAATATGAATAACTACGTACTAATCTAACCAATTATAATTTATAATTGCCAAGTCCTAATCTCTTTTTTTCATTGTGATCGTCTAATCAATAGTAATGCAATCAATCATACAAATCTACACTAATATTTTTACATGGAAAACCTGATATGTGAAAAACCATGGGACCATAAGCCACCTAAAAAATTTCCACTACCAACAAATTAATTATAGGTTCATAAGTGTTCTTTTTTAGATATAACTATCGGTTATAATATATATATTATCAAGAATAATCTATTATTACAATACAACAAGATTAAAAAAAGAAGTATTTGAAAAAAACTCACAATGTTGATAGTCTCGTTTTCTAACAAGAAAACTAATTTCTGCACCATCAATCTTTGATCCAACCATCTAAAATGAAAAGTAATGTGTCTAGAAACAATTGTCAAAATCTCAACCCGATGTTGAGTTGGAAATTGAAGAATGAAGGTAGGAATATCTAGCTACATGGTGCACCACACATACCAAAATTAATTAAGAGAGGGGAAGGAAGAGAGAACATAGGAGAAAGAAAGGAAGAAGGGGCAATTAAATTGTTTATTTTCATTCTTTGATTTTCAAATCGTTAACAGTTGGATCATACTGAAATTTTTACAATAGCTTTTAAATATATTACTCTTTATTCTAAATGGTTGGATAGAAGACTGGTAATGAAAAAGTTGGTTTTTGTGTTAGAAAACGTAACTATCAGTGTTGTGACTTTTTGTCTAACACTTCTCTCTTTAATCTTATTGTATTCTACTAGTAGATTGTTCTTGATGATATGTATATTTGTAGTGCTTAATTTATTGATAGTGAAAGTTTTTTAGCTAGATTACGGTTCCGTGATTTTTTTTTCTATATTGAGTTTTTCACATAAAATTTTTTATGTTAATTTGTGTGATTGATTGTATTATTTTATTGATTGGGTGATCCTAATTTCAATTATACAAGGAGGGAAAAGGGAAAATGATTAGGACTTGACAATTATGAATTGTGATTTGGCTAGATTAGTGTCTAATTGTTCATATTTTTTCTAACAAAGTGGTATCGAAGATTGGTAATGCAAAAATTGGTTTTTGTGTTAGAAAATGTGACTATCAATGTTGTGAGTTTTTGTCCAACACTTCTCTTTTTAATCTTATTGTATTCCAAGAGTAGATTGTTCTTGATGATATATATGTATATTTGTAGTACTTAATTATTTATTAATAATGGAAGTGTTTTAGGTAGACTATCACCCCATGAGTTTTCCCGCATCGAGTTTTCTACATAAAAATCTTAGTATTGATTTGTGTGATTGATTGCATTATTTTATTGAGTTAACTGATGAGATACACTAATCTTATTAAGTTCATTGGTGGATAGTTGAGAGATTTAGGTGATGTCACTTAACAATTCTACTCTGAATAGAGAGATCACTTTAAAGAAAGTGAAGGATGATATTATTCTCAATGAAGAGAGAAGGAAAGAGACAAACACTTATGTGTCCCATGCATTTGTTACAGAAAGTCAAGGGAGAAGTTAAAATAGGTTTTTTTTTTATAATAAACAAGATATCAAATCTAGTAATAGAGAATTTGATAAAAAAAAAAAGGCAATTGGAAGAGGAAGATTTCAGTCAAAAAAGGGAATTAAGTCTTATTATTGGGATGAGTTGGGGCATATTAAAAAAGATTGTAGAAAATATAAAAGAGATAAAAAGGACAAAGATAAATATAAGAATAAAGAGAATGGTGCAACTACAATTGTATTTGATTATGATGTTGCCATTGTTTGCGATGATGGTTATGTTAAAATCTTGTATGTTAGGATACCACTTTCAATAGCTTCTTACCATGTTACACCCCAATATGATTTTTGGGCTTATGTAAAGAGAGAAAAATATGAGTTTGCAAAAACTAAGATTATGTTCTCAGGCCATTTAATTAGGGAGGGACATGTGGAGATGGATCAATGGAAAATTCAAGCCATCTTTGAATGGTCAGCACCAAAGACAGTCCTGGAGTTGAGATCACTTTTTGGGCTTGCAAATTACTACAAACAATTCATTAAGGACTATACAAAAAAAAAAAAAAAACTCCTCTCTTAGATCTTCTAAAGAAGAATAAAAAATAGAAATGGTTAGTTGACTGTTAACAACTTTTGAGAAGTCGAAGATAGCAGTAGCGTCAGCTCCAGTCTTGAGGCTACCTGATTTTAATAAACCTTTTGAAATGCATACTGATGCTTTGAATAGGGCCATTAGAGGGATTGCTCATGCAAGAGGGGTATTCAATTACTTTTAAGAGTCATAAGTTATGTCGCACATCACCACGCGACGATTCGTTGGCGATCTTTCATTATGTTGCTTGATTTGGTTCGTTAGAGTTGCCATCTAGTATTTAATTAAGGGCTACTAAGAAACTCGGGTGTATGGTCTTGTCAGAAATTCACGGGAAATGGCTGGTTGTGGTTAGAGAAGGTTTTAGCACCCCTAAAACACCCTACCTGAGGTAAGCTGCTTCGTGACTTTGATGTGTTAAAAAAGTTTTAATAATTGTTGTCTTTTCATTAGATATTAGAAATGTAACTTATTTTTTAAGTTTATAATTCTTAACCGTGAGCAAATCAAAATATTAAATTCTTCTTTATTCTTTGCAATTTTATCATAAACAAAAAGAAACATCCATAGAACAAATACAAACACGTATACACTTTCACTATATTTCTTTTCTTTTCTTTTCTTTTGTTACATCAACACTACAAATAATAAAAATTCAAAACTAAATAAAAAAATTACATGAAAAATTTAAAATTTGCAAAATAAGCCCTAAAGCTCCATGAATTGTAGGGGAGTCCTTTTGGACCACAAAAGTAGTGGTGGCGTATCTCTTCCACGCGCCGCCTCACAAAACACTGGAAAAAATAGGGGTCAGTCATAGCTTCCTCCCCTCTTCCCATCCTTGCTGGTGTGACCTGCAAAACACCCAAAAACACAACAGGCAGTCGATTTTAGTTTTCTTTCCTTTGTTTTCAAATCTACATCTTTCTCTTTTTCTCCATTTCAGATCGGCTCCTCTACAGATCGGTTCTTTTCCTTTTTGTTTCCCCTTCTTTATTTCAGGTGGTTGGTTGTATGACCAAGAGGGCCGCCAGCTGCTAGGCTTTTGTTAGGTTTGACAGGTGGAGATGAAGAAGAGATTTGTTGTCGCCCGCGGCCGCTGGAGCTGCTGTGGAGATGGGAGAGGTGGCTGACGGTGTTGAGGCGGAGATATCACCGGGGAAGGCCAATCTGTGGTTCTAGTGATGATAGGGACATCTCTGTTGCCGCTGCTGTAGCTGACGGAGGGGAGTTTGTTCGGTGTGTGCAGCGGCGGCTGACTTCTATGGGTAAAGAAGAAGAGCAAGCCAGCTGGGAGATGAAGGAAAATGAGGGAGCTTTTTGGTTTTTTGGGAAAGCCCCCAAGGAAGAGAACTCTGGTTTTTTCTTCAAAGGGTGGGGTGACCGGCTTTTTGGCAGAGTTTTTTCTTTAAAGGGCGAGGTGACTGTCTTTTTGGCCAGCAGAGGGAAATGCTAGGGTCGAGGCTTGTGGTGGTGAGTTGGGGAAGAAATGGTTGTGGGACCCAAAGCTCTTGTTCGAGTCAAAGAGCTCCAGTTCTTTATTTTTCAATAAAGAACTTGCAACCGCGGCTCCTCAAAGTGGATTTAGGTTTTTGCTTTTTCAAAGGGAAAGAGGCAGCTGTAGAGAGGATAGATTTTTTTGGTTTTCCTCTTTTCCCTTTTTTTTTCTCTTAATTTTTCTTCCCTCCCAAGCAAATTTTTCTCCGCCTCAGTAAATTTTTCTCTTCTCTCCCTGTCAGTAAATTTTTCTCCCCCTTTTCTATTTCACAGTAGCATAATTTTGATTTTTTTATATTTTTTAAAGCGAGCAATATCAACATCAACTTAAAAAATCAGTGATTGTAAAATTAACGTGTTAAAAGTTGAACACGTTTAAAATACTTTTGAAAATTTAAATTCTTTTAAGATGATGTTAAAAATGCTAAAAATAATGCAAATATATCAAAATGTATTTTTGTTTTAGGGTTTTTGTTGTTTTTTTGCTATTTTTGATTTTTTCTAAAAATTTATCAAAAACATAGGTAAAAAATTATGAGCAACAAGTTAAATAATGCTAAACATAAATACTCAACCCATGAGAAAAAGATGATGACAATGAAGCACTGCCCTGGTATATGGATAGTATACCTGTTAGGGCTAAGATTTGTTGTCAAGACTGACAACATTGTAACATATTCTTCCAAATATAGAAGAAATTATCATAGCAATAATCTTGATGGTACAAATTCTTAGCTAATTATGACTTCGTATGGGAGCACAAATTAGGGAGGCGTAATTAAGTTGTGTATACAATCAATAGACGTGAGATAATTATTATTATTCTTGTTATTGTTAAGGTGGAGTCAAACATGTTGGATCAACTTCATTAAGGTGCTAGGGGAAATATAGTGTACAAGAAGCTCGTTGATCTTATATGAGAATGGACAATACATAATTGGCTGGAACAAGACCTACTCTATACAAAAAGGGGTCGAATCTTTGTGTTGAAAGGAGAGTTACAAAAATATTTAATAATGAAGACTCATGACCCGTAATGGGATGGGCATCTAGGTAGGGAAAGGATGGTTGCTCTTTTATCACAGACTTATTATTAGATAAAGATGGATGATGACATAGAACTTTATGTTAAGAATTGTCTAGTGTGCTAACAAGACAAGACTTTACAACAACGAGAGATAAGCTTGTTATAGCCACTGTCGATCCTAGACAAACCCTAGGTGTCGGTTTTGATAAGCTTTATTGTTGAGTTTTTGAAGGTTGATAACATGAACACTATCATGGTTATTGTAGACAGATTCACCAAACGTGCAGTATTTGTGGCTGCCTTGATAGTGTGTACAACAGAAGTGGCTGCTAAATTATTCTACTAAAACATGGTGAAGTATTTTAGAGTACCTTTATAAGTGATTGTGATGTGAATTCAAGGATATATTTGGACAGTGTTGTTTAACATGATAGGGACAAGGCTGAAGTTTTTGACTGTCAACCATCTGCAACTCAATGGACAGATGGAAAGGATAAACGCTTTACTAGAGGAATATTTGAGACACTACATGACAACAATGCAACAAAACTAGTTAAAGTTGCTAGATAGTGCTCAATTTTGCTACAGTCTTTAAAAATCCTTGGCAATAAAAGTAAGTCTGTTTGAGTTGGTTTGGGGAGCACAACCCCAAACTCCTGCTGAGATTGCAGTGCAAAAATCTAGTGGGAAAAGTCCCGTGGTGTATAAGTTTGTGATAGAGTGATAAGAATTGTTTAAGCAACCTAAGATAGCTTATGTAGGGTAAGGAAAAAGATGGTCAATTACACCAACCAAAAGTGAAGACTACTAAAATTCAGCGAGGGTGACAAGGTGTTGCTCAAGTTAACTTCACAAATCTAGAATAAAATTATGGTGAAGACAAAGCATTAAGGGTTAATGCCAAAGTACAATGGACCTTTTGAAATTATAAAAAAGGTAGGGGTTGTTGCTTATAGGTTAAAGCTACTCGAACAAATAAAACTTCATCCTACTTTTTATGTATGTTACTTGTGATCATTCCATGAAGATCAAGAAGATCCAAAATAAGTAATTCACAAAGAACTCCTCCAACTATTCACAAACAATTTGATAATGGTATCGTCAAGATTATAGATCATTATTGACTTAGCTAACATAGAAAGAATTGATGAATTGAGTAAGTAAAATGAGAGAAAAACACAAAAGTTTCATGGGAGAAAGACACTGATTTGTGCCAATTCAAGGATGAGGTGCAAGGTTACCTCATGTCTATTATGACAAGGATGTCATACTCTTCTAGTAAGGGTGGTTTGTTAGAGCTCCAGGCATGATGGTGCGCTAATGAATGCACAAAGCATAGAATTTGGCAAAGATGAAAGTAGTAGCCTTGTATAGGTAGTGATGAATTTGGTAGACAACATGCGATGGTTCGTGCAGTCATTAAGCTCCTGACTTAGAATGGACGTGGGGCTTAGATCATGGACCTTCTAAGTTAGCATCAGACGTAGTAGAAACTGGCAGTTTGGATTACTAGGTGGACAAATAAAACGATCATAGAGGCAGAACATAGTAGAACTAGGATACTTTACAAGCCACTAAGATCATAAGATCATAATAGAGAAAGTCCCCACTACTTGCTGGCAAATAGGCCACTAAGTTCATAGAGAACACAGGAGAGAAAGTGCCCCACTATGTCCTGAAAAATAAGAATTATGATTGTGCTTTATAACTCATATATTTGTCTTTAAATAGTCTACAAAGCCTTGGCTGTGTAGGATGCAATTACTATGCAATACACACCTTATATTGTGTAATTCTTTATTGATGAGATCAATAAATATTAAGAGATCTTCTTGTATTCTCAACGTGCTTTGCTTGTGTTTGTTATTTGTTTATGATAAGGAGATTATGGGAACCTTTATGGGTGAGCAAAATAAATAGTTGTAGGAAACACGAGCGACAAGGGTGAGGTAAAGCTTAGTCTAGTTGAGACTAGACTACCATATAGGGTTGGTTTTTAGTGTGAAAAATTTAACCCTGTGATAATTTTTTATTAGTATCAGAGCGATATGGTATGGAAAGGAAATGATGTTTTTTTATAGATACTTAAGAGTGTTTGGATACAAAGCATTTAGATGTCGATCGTTTGTACATGTTCTTAGATATGAAAGGTCCAAGCTTAATAGCAATATAAAACAGTGTATTTTCTTGGGCTTTGAAGATGATGAGTTTGGCTAAAAGTTGTGGGATCCAAAAGTGAAGATTAAACCATTGAAGACTTTGAATATAAAGAGAAAACATAGTTTACTATTTTTATTCCATTTAATTCAAATCCAAGACCTACTCCATAATTACCTTTGATGACTTTTAATTATGGAAAAGATTTGCAAAATAATGATAATGATGGTTTTCTTATTAAATGATTAGTTGGTGATCATGAGTTAGCTAATGATGATATTAATGTTATTCATGAACAAGTTATTCAAGAAGCTTTAGATGAGCTATAGTTAAAGAGGTCAACTAGACCTCGCCAACCTTCCACCAAATATTCTCCTCATGGGCATGTGTTGATTACTGATGGATGAGAGCTAGAATGCTTTAATAAAGTTATGTTATATGAAAAGAAAAATGAGTGGTTGAAAACAATGCAAAAAGAGATGAAATCTTTGCATTAAAACCATACTTTTGAGTTAATAAAACTTCTTAAAGGTAAGAGAGCACTCAAGAACAAATGGGTGCTTAGGTTGAAAATTGATGATCATAGTTAAGGTACTAGGCTAGATTGGTTGTGAAAAGTTTTGGTATAAAAAAGGTGTTGATTTTGAAGAATTTTTTCACTAATGGTCAAGATGTCTTTAATCTGAGTTATGCTTGGATTAACTGCTAGTTTGAATCTTGAAGTTAAACATCTTAATGTGAAAATTGTCTTTCTTTATGGTGATTTAGATAAAGAAATCTATATAGAGTAGCTTGAAAGGTTTAAAGCAAAAGGCAAAGAGTAGTTAGTTTGCAAGTTGAAAAGGAGTTTATATAGGTTAAAGCAAGTTTCAAGGCAATGGTACAAAAAGTTTGATTCTTTCATGATGGATCATAGTTATGTCAAGACCACTTCTGATCATTGTATATTTATGAAAAGGTTTTTAGATGGAAACTTTATTATTCTCTTGTTGTATATGAATGATATGTTGATTGACTATAATGCTAAAAAGATTCAGATTTTGAAGGAAAAGTTAAAGACTTAGGACAAAAAAATAGATTATTGGCAAGAAGATTATACATAACAAGAAGAAAAAGAAACTTTGGCTATCTCAGAAGAGATATGCTCAAAAGGTACTTGAGATATTCAACATGAGCAACTCAAACCTGTTTGTTCTCCACTTGTAAGCCACTTTAAACTAAGTTCTAAGTAGTGTCCTTCAAGTGATGAAGAAATAAATAAGATGAAAAATGTTCCTTGTGCATCCGCAATTAATAGTTTAATGTATGTCATGGTTTATACAAGGTTATATATAGCTTATGCTGTTGGTGTGGTTAGTTGGTTCCTCTCCAATCTTGGTAAGGAACACTGGTTAACATAGATACTCAGGTATTTCAAAGGTATTTTTAGTTTCAACTTATGTTTTGACAATAATAAATCTATGTTGTATGGATATACAGAGCAAATATAGTTGGTGATGTTGATTTTAGAAAGTTCATATCAGGATATTTGATGAACTTTGTAGGGGGAATAGTCTTATGACAATCAAAGTTACAAAAATATGTTGTATTATCCACTACAAAGGCTTAATATATTGCTCTTACTAATGGGGACAAAAGGTTTTATAAATGAAGAAGTTCTTACATAAACTTAGCCTAGTTCAGTAAAACTTTATATTACATTATGACAATTAAAGTGCAATCCTTCTCAGTAAGCATCCTACTTTTCACTCTCAATCAAAGCACATTAAGGTTATATATTAATGAATTCAAGATGTTATGAAAATGAAGTTTCTTGTTGTTGAGAATATCCATATCGATAATAATGTGTCAAATATGATGACCAAGCCTCAACCAAGAGAAAAAATTGAGTTTTGTAGAAGGGAAACAGGTTTGGTAGAGCCTCCTAAATGAAAGCTTATAAGTTGATAACCAATATGGTGAATTCCTCATATAGTATGTGAGGGAGAGATTTGTTGTGCGTGGTCTAGCACCATGTGATAATGGAACCACCATAAAATTAATTAAAAGAGGGGAAAGTTATTTTTTTTAATAAAAAAAGATCTGCTCTATAGCAGCATAATTGAATTTTAGAAAAGAAAGGAGAGAACATAGGATAAAGAAAGGAAGAAGAGACATCTGAATAATCTATCTCCATTCTATAATTTCCAGCTCGTTAACCATTGGATTAGTCTGAGATTTTGACAACTTTTAAACACGTCACTCTTCATTCTAGATGGTTGGATTGAAGATTAGTGGTGCAAAAGTTGACTATTTTGTTAGAAAACGAGGGTATTGATGTTATGAGATTTTCTCAAATACTTCTCTCTTTAATTTTATTGTATTTCAAGAATAGATTATTCTTGATGATATGTATATTGTAGCCCTTAGTTATATATAAAGAAGAACACTTGTGAACCTATTATTTATTGACAGTGGAAGTTTTTTAAGTGGACTGTAGTTCCGTGATTTTTCCAATATTGAGTTTTTCATGTAAAATCTTGATATTGATTTGTGTGATTAATTGTATTATTTTGTTGATTGGGTGATTCTAATTTTAATTACATATAGAGGTAAAAGGATTAAGACTTTTCCAACAAAAGTTATAAATAATCTATCTATAAAACCTTCTTATACACTGTATTCTTCTAAGATTGTAGATTAATATACTACTTATTTTCTTTTAAAATTCTTCTTCTTATGCTTTTCTATATGGTATTAAAGTTGTCTAAGACTTACATCTAAATGTCTGACTCCTAAAATTTCATAACTTTAACTGCTTTTGAATGCAATATTTATATTTTCAACCCGTCCTTCTCTCAACCTCACTAAACACACATGCCTGAACTACCCAACAACGAAAGCCACCATATTACCCCACCTCAATGGTCAAAAAGTTTATGGCTACTTAAATGACACCATTCACCAGCTTGCTAAAACCATCACTACCTCTAATGGTTCTACACTTCTTAACCCATCCTATGCTAATTAGGAAGCCCAAAATAATAGCATCTTTAGCTGCATCGATTCCTTTTTTTTAGATGAGGTATTAACATAGGTTGCTCCTTACAACACCTCCTCTGAAGTCTTATACTAAAGTAGTACAAGTTTGATTTTAAGCTCTTTTTACTTTGTGAAAAAAAAAGTTAATCTACTAGTGATTAATTCATGGCAATCACATATCTCATAGACGAGCTGGTTAATGCTAGACAACCACTAATGTGTAATGATATCATCATGTATTTATTCATGTATTTATTTTTAGGTTTGGTTCAGAATATGACTCTCTTGTTTCCATGGTCACTCACTATGATACCTCTCTCATCTTAGAAGAGGTTTATTATAAGCTCTTGACGTGTGAGACTTGTATTCAACATAATAATCAACCTCTATCCTAGCCAATTACCTTTACCAATATTATCACTTAACAACAATCCTTAACAGGTTGACTAAGTTGCAACTACTCAACAACTCCCAAAGGTAGGTGATATGGTCAATTCAATGACAATCGTGGCAATGGTCATGGAAACATAATAGTTTGTTGTGTCAATTTTGTGAGAAATCTAGTCATATAACCTCCTATTGTTGGAAACATTTTGATCCTATTTTTCAAACTCCACAACCACTTCCAAATCTTCAAGCAAACCTTATCTTTAATCAACCTCAGCAATAATTAGCTAAACAAGAGTGACATCCTAACTCTAGCGCAACACATCATCTGACTAATAACATAAGTAATCTAAACATCAGAAGTGATGATTTTTCTAGCAATGATTAAATTCATATTAGTGATGAAATCTAAATCATCGAGCACAACTTCATTAATGTCATCATATTCTGAGTGAATTAATAAGTTATTGAGATCACCAGTAATATTATAGGATGTAACAAAGTCCATAAGCCATTTATGGTCTGTGACATTAGAGGTAGAAGTGCAATTTGTTGTGACTGCATGAGAATTCAAGCGGGGTCATGTCTTGGTCGTGTGACCAATTTGGTCACAAAATTGGCAATTAGGTTGACATCTTCTTTAATTTGTATTGGATCAGCCTAATGATTTATTATTATACTGGTTGTCTTTGTTAGGGCTTGGGGATTTATAAGAAACCAGTTGGTTTGTGATGATTCTTTTAGAAAGAGTTCCCAAAAGTGCTTTTGGGATTTGTGTAATCCATCGAAGCCACAAGTTGTTAGGTAACTGATTCCAACTGCTGAAGGTAACTATCATAACCAATCAGTAGATCATGAAGTTCTTTGAAGGTCAAGGATTTCTCTCTCGCATGAATTGGTGCAACAATTTCCTTGAAATCAAAACCCAAACCATGAAGAATACAAAGGGTTAGATCATCATCAGCGATGGGTTGATCAATTAGAGCAATTTCATCAGCCAACGCTTTTACTGTGTGGAGATACTCTATAATTGATCAATTTTCTTTTTGAATCAAGGTAATTTCTTTCTTGAGTTGCATAGCTCTCATTTGAGATAGACTAGCATACATGTGATTTAGTTTTTTCCATGCCTCATGGGACGTTTTAGTGGTGGCGATGAGGGGAGTGATTTAAGTAATTTGTCATGTGGAACCCAATAAGTTATTTTCAAGGCAGATTGGGGAGTGCCATCAGATGAAAGGTATACTAATAGACCAGTGACATAACACATCAAATTATACCCAATTAGAAGTGCTCCAAATTCGACATGCCATTGTGGAAAGGTGGAAAGGATTAATTTCTCATTGATTTGCGTTGTAATGTTAAGAATAACCATCATATTTTTTATGTGGGAGGTGGATTGGTTGGTCAGATTTTAAGACAAAGACATGTTGGCAGCAAGGATCATAATCTTATTTGAGTTATGGTGTTTTGATACCACAAATAAAAGTATAACAAAGAGGAGAGTATAACTGAGTATTGTCAATAGAAATTTTCCATGATTTTGATTTTGTTGAGGATCAGTTTTATACACAATATATGCTGAATGTAAGGGAATTACAGAGGAATTATAGTAAGTTAAATATAGAATGATTTACGATTGTTTTTCTAGTATACTGCTTCACTATTTCTTTGCATTAATATATATATATATATATATATATATATAATTTCTGGCTAGGAGTCTAGTAGATTCATTTTGCCATTAGTTGTCTTAATAATTCACTCGTCTAGATATTGTTTTTGAGGTTCACCGTGTTAGTAAATTCTTGCATCAACCCAAAGGCAATCGTTGGCAAGCTGTCAAATTCATCCTTTAATACTTAAAATCCACAGTGACCTATGGCATTCATTTTGGAAGTACATCAGATCACTCTCTTTAGGGGTTCAATAATGCTGATTGGGTTGGTGATAGAGATGATAAACATAGTGTTGGGGCCTATTGTATTTTTCATGGAACCAATCTAATAAGTTGGAGCTGCAAACAACAACAAACTGTTACTCATTGCAATACTGAATCTAATTATAAATCCCTCTCAAATACAACAGCTGAAATACATTGGCTCCAATCCATTCTCCATGATCTGCAGCTACCCTTAGTGACCAGTTCAGGACTACAGTGTGATAATATTAGAGACCATTTTCACGTGCACCTTTTGCTAATATCACCCTCAAGTTCGTGTCCTTCACAAAAAAATAAGACGGGTGAAATTCAATAAAGACATTATTTTGAGTAGTAAAATGATGCACATATATAAGATTTTTAGAGATATTTGGAACATAAAGTGTCTTTAAGAATAGAAGTTTTGTGTTTTGATTTTAAAGTTACGGATCCTACATGTGAGACAGCCAAACCTGAACCATCACCGAGCACAACCTCCTCAATTCCATCATATTCTGAGTGAATTGATAGGTTGTTGAGATTACCAATAATATTATGGGATGCAACAGAGTCCATGAGCCATTTATTATTTGTGGCATTAAAGGTAGAAGTGTAATTTGCTGTGACTGTGTGAGAATTCAAGCGGGGTCATGTCTTGGCTGTGTGACCAATTTGGTCACAAAATTAGCATTAGGGCTGATGTCTTCTTTGATTTGTATTGGGTCGGCCTAATGACTTGTTATTATACTAGTTGTCTTTATTAGGGCCCAAGGATTCGTGAGAAACCGGTTGGTTTATGATGATTCTTCTAGAAAGAGTTCCCAAAAGTGCTATTGCGATTTATGTAATTCGTTACACTCCCCGCTATTATACTCTCCTCTTTATTATTCTTTTCTTTATGGTATCAAAGCACCATAACTCAAATGAGACTATGATCCTTGCTGCTAACATGTCTCCGTCTCAAAATCTGACCAACCAGTCCACCTCCCACATAGAAAATCCGCAGATTACTCTCAATATTACAACTCAAATCAATGAGAAATTAATCCCTTCCACCTTTTTATAATGACGTGCCCAATCCAAAACTCTTTCAATTGGGTATGATCTAATGGACCATGTCACTGGTCTATCAATGTACCTTTCATCTTATAGCACTCCCCAATCTACTTTGAAAATAACCCATTGAGTTTAGCATGATAAATTAATTCTCAATGCGATTCCTGTTTTCACCTCCACCTTAATCACTCCCCTTATTTCCACCACTAAAACATCTCATGAGACATGGAAAAAACTAAATCACATGTATGCTAGTCTATCTCAAATGAGAGCTATGCAACTCAAGAAAGAAATTACCTTGATTTTAAAAGAAAATCGATCGATGTCAGGAGTATCTCTATGCAATAAAAGTGTCTGTCGATGAAATTGCTCTAATCGATCATCTCATCTCTGATGATGATCTAACTCTTTGCATTATTTATGGTTTAAGTTATGATTTTAGGGAAATTGCTACACCAATTCACGCGTGAGGGAGAAACCCTTGACCTTCAAAGAACTTCATAATCTGTTGGTTGGTTATGTAAGTCATCTTCTAACAGAGTATTTTCAACAGAAATTTTGCACACATTTTTGATTTTGTTGAGGATCAGTTTTATATACAATATATGCTGAATATAAGGAATTACAGAGAAATTATAGTAAGTTAAATATAGAATGATTTACAATTATTTTTCTAAAATACTGCTGCACTATCTGTTTGCATTAATATACACATGATTTCCAACTAGAAGTCTGTGGATTCGTTTTGCCATTAGCTGTCTTAATAATTCACTCATCTAGATATTGCTTCTGTGGTTCACCGTGTTAGTAACTTCATGCATCAATCCAAGAACAATCATTAGCAAGCTGTCAAATGCATCCTTTGATACTTAAAATCTATAGTGACCTATGACATTCATTTTAGAAGTATATAAGATCACTCTCTTCAGGGGTTTAATAATGCTGATTGGGCTGGTGACAAAGATGATAAACATAGTATTGGGGTTATGGTATTTTTCATGGAACCAATCTAATCAATTGGAGCTGCAACAACAAACTATTACTCATTGCAATGTTACTCATTGCAATACTGAATCTAATTATAAATCCCTCTTAAATACAGCAGCTGAAATGCATTGGCTCCAATCCATTCTCTAAGATCTGCAGCTTTCCTTAGTGACCAATCCAAGAATATAGTGTGATAATATTAGAGCAACTAATTACTTGTTTTTTAATCTAATTTTTCATGCCAGAACTAAACATAATGAAATTGATTCTCACTATGTCAGGGATCAAGTTTTAGCAAAAAAAACTTCAGGTCTCCTTTGTATCGACTAGGGATTAGTTTGCAGATTTATTAACTAAGCCACTGTCAGCCATTTGTTTTCAGCTACTGCAGGATAACCTTCGTGTTCAAGACCTACCCATTCGGTTGAGGGGGCATATTGGAGATTGAATTCAAAAATGAAATTTCTTGCTGGTATTTCGGGATAACTAATTTGTTCGTTAACGTTGTGATATTATCCTTTAGTTTTAAAATAGCTAACGTTGAGGAGAAGGTTAAAGATAATCTATCTGTAAAACCTTATACACTGTGTATTCTTTTTAAGATTGCGGATTAATATACAACTCTTTCTCACGTGGAACTCTTTTCCTTGTGCTTTCCTACACTTTCAAAGATGCTATTTTTGTCGTGGTTCATTTAAAATTGAAAAGCTAGAAATGACTATGGATCAGTTGTGATGAGGTCCCAATGGAGCTGAGTGAATTGGCAAGCTAAGGTTCTTAGCCAGCCATGGCTTTATATGGTCATGTTGACATAAAGAATATCTTAAGCTTTGATCATATTAAAATATTAGACTTGCATATAAGGTTGGAGAAACAGTCGTGGACTTTACCAGCGATTAAGAGATGGGTTTTCTCTCTATTAGGAGCAACAGTCAGCATGTCTAATGGGCTGTGGTTAGTGTTGATCCTTTCAGTACATTATGATATGGTCGGTATGCGTGGTTCTGCTAGATTCTTTGGCGTCTGGCAAAAATGACAAGTTTCTCGGAAAAATTGATGGTTAGGGATAAACCTTAAGATTCTCAGTTATCTTGATCAATCCATGTTGACCATCCTATCCTAAAATAGCAGTAGTACCTAAATTTAAGGCATGAATTTGCATGCCTGTTTTTTTCGAGGTATGAATTTAAGGTACCCTCTCCTTTGTCATTGTTGATACTGGTAGAAAATGCTGCATAGCTTCTATGTAAGTTCTTATTCCTCTCTCCCTCTTTCGGACTCTCTAAATTAGTAATGCTTTAAAGAATAGGTAGGGAAATATGGTTATGGTTTTGTTATTATATCTAAAGACCATTTGTTTTGGATTTGAAATTCTTGTATGATTTGCTTGAGAGTTATTTTTTTTCCCCTCTCCATGTCTTTTGTCATAGCAATGGGGGCATTTTCTGAGAAATTTTGCGTCAGAACACGAAAGAGCAGCCTCTAATTTTTATGAATTCACAGTTGGCTGTTTCCTTCTCCCTCCTTAATGTGTCTTTCATTTCATTTCAATTTTTTGTATACGTAAATGGACGTTCAAACAAGTTTTCTAGGAAATTTTGGCTCTGAAACAGATTGGCATTAAGAGTTCTTGTATTTAATATTTGATATATGATTATTTTTCCTTTCCTTCTGATATGATGGCCTGCCTTTGTGTTATGAATCGCAGTGGGTTGATGAGGTTATTTGTTCTTGATCCTGATAGCACATTGTTTCGGATTTTCTCCTCTGCACTTTTCCTTTGGCATTAGTCTTTATGTTTGGAGTCTTGTATGATTATCTTAGGATACATTTTATGCACTGATAAAATTGCTTGAAGACGTTCATCTGCACTCCTAGCATCAAGTTTTGAGCCTCCAGGAAGGTGTTTCGACAGATAGATTTTATTTTTTCACCTGTTATGACTATTACATCTTGTATTCTGTTTAAGGACAACATTTCTTATGCAACTAATCTTTCAGAATCTATAATATCAGAACTTCAAAATCTTAAAATCTAGTATGCAGGAATTGTGGAGTATTTGTTTCTGCAACATCTTCTCAGTTAATGTACATTATTTTTTCTTCATGAGATTGGCCCGCGAATCGTTACTATGATAGATAAGTATCTTTATGATTTTTTTTTCGTTTCTTTTCTCATTTATCTGGTAAAGTTTCTGTAATTCTTTGCTGTAAATGAAATTTGTGTAAGGCTGCTTTCTGGGTCAGAATATGATTCATTTCGTGTTTCATTGCTAGTTGCTACTGTCGAACATGATTGTTTTGATTTTTTTTTTTTTGAATATCCTATGGTTGCATCAACTGCAGATTGATACAGAAATGCTACAAGTACAGTAGATAAGACAAAGCTGAATTGCTAAGAGCCAGTAGATATCCTCATTGATTTGCTGTTCTTGCATAATTAATCATCTTCTGATCATGCCCTCATCTGGGATTTCTATTTCGTGTTACAGCATTAAAATCAGAATCCGTGTAATCATACACCCGATAGAAGTTCACTCAGCGTTCACTCGGTGTATGCAACAATGGAAACACTTCGTGGACCTCAGCTTACAATGAACGATGGTGCTACACTGGTGACAGAGGTGGTATCGGATGATGATTCGCATCTTTGCCTCTATATATTATTGCAGGACATGATTAAAATTGGTGACATGGTTGTTGGGTTTGACATCGAGTGGGGCTTCAAAGGGACTTCTGCTAGCAGATCAGGAAGCACGTCTGGCAGAAACACCGAGAATCATTCTCAGTCTGACAAGTCAGAGCACCTTCCTAGGAGAGTAGAACATCACATTGCCGTGTTGACTTTCTGCACCAAACTTGGCTGCGTCCTAATAAGGCTCTCTCCTAATCATATCTCGCCATCTCTAAAACGCTTTCTTTCAATTAAGGACATTATGTTTGTAGGAGTTCATGTCAAGGAAGATCTTCAAAGGCTAAGATGTGTTGACGGTCTGGTGGTTCGGAATTCGGTGGAGTTGAGTGAACTGGCTGCTAAAATATATGACCAACCTCGATTCGCTGTTTATAGTGCAAGGGAATTGGCTTACAGAATAGCTTCACTAAAATCTGACTCAAAACCTCTCAATGTTTTATGGTCAAATTGGTTTGATCATACTCTTTGCCCTGAACAGATTGAGTCTGCAACCATTGATGCTTATGCTACGTACAAGATTGGCAAAAAGCTTATGGAAAGCGGCAGTAGCAGTGTCAAGAGGCTGTTCTCATAATCTCTACACTTATGTCCAATCTCAGCCTTGAGGAATTGTTGTGTCTGTTTATTCAATAATCCATGTAAGAGTGAAAATTGATTGTGTTCTGTTGTTGTCGTTGTTAAGAGTGAAAATTGATTGTGTTCTGTTGTTGTCGTTGTCGTCCTCTGAGTTCATTGTTAGCCGATGGTGTTCCTGGTATTCCAGAGCCTTGCATTTCTTTTGTATTTCACCATTGTGACCAATGTAGTACTCTATTATAATAATAATAATAATAATAATAATAATAAATTAACTTTAAATTATAAAATACAAATATAATATCAAATAACAAAAAATAATTTTAAAATTTAAAATATTTATAAATAGTAAAGAATTAAGAGAATTTTAACTTAAAAGTAATTATCCATAACCTCACATTTGGCTCCTCCTAGAAAGTTAACTGTTTAATATAATTAATTTTTGATGATTTTCACATCAATTAACATATTATATGATTTTACTAAAATAATATAATTTAGGAAGCCTATCATATATGAGTG
The DNA here is from genome assembly GCF_000495115.2 of Populus euphratica. Taxonomy (NCBI): domain Eukaryota; kingdom Viridiplantae; phylum Streptophyta; class Magnoliopsida; order Malpighiales; family Salicaceae; genus Populus; species Populus euphratica. The sequence continues at coordinate 988,409 of NW_011499910.1, forward strand.
TGAACACACATCATCATTGGTGTCATCTATAGATACATTAACTACCACCTAAATCCCTTGTCTAAGAGGCCATAATAAGCCCATCAATCTCACTTCCATCAAGAGACAATTACTTTAATCACTTATAAACACAAAAGGTAACTCTCTTTTCACAAGATGTTTAAACAAAATAGTAGAATAATAACTTTTGGAGTGTCTGCTATATATAGGTGTGGACACACATAAAAGTTGATGCTATTTATGGAAACATCAATCATGTGCGACTTTCTAAGCCCCTTGTCTAAAAGACTATGACAACATGATTTATCTCATAACAACTAAGAGATAATGATCTTGGTTATTTATAAATATAAAATGCATTTTTTTTTAGAAATGACTTTTAGAAAAACAAGATGCACTATATAATATGTAATTCCAGTGGAACAATATCTTCTAAGTGGCCTAAAATACGCAAGTGTAAATACGCACCATCAATTTTATTACCTTTACCATAATTCTTTGTCCTATTTTTTCATTTTATACGGATATTTTCATTAATCTATCCACTTTCTGACACTCACTGTCATAATTTTTTCATAAGAACATGAGATCAGGGATTCCTCAACTCATATCACGAAGACTTTCCGAATACACATGTTTTCCAACCTAATTAACCCCAGGAAGTATTGAAAACCATACCTTTACCTGGTATGGAGCCACTCTATTTTTTTTTTAATTAATATAAATGTCTAGATAAACTTATGTATATCATAACTAATCCCACGAGTCTTAAAATTAATGATCATATAAGCCTTCAGTTGTCATCATATAAACAACTAATAATTCAAATCTGAAACTATAAAAAAAACAAATTTCTTGATTTCAAGTTTTTATCATTCATTTTCTACTTTATATAATGCAGATGTGGGTCTTTACGCGCTTGCCAACAAGGTATTACTTGTGCACAAAAATAAGATGGTTACTATTCATGCTGATAGGGAAGATTTACTGCTTCCATAACAGTTGATGCTATTTTTTTTATCCTTTGTTGTAGTGATTGGAACAGAGTCTCATATCTTCAACCTTTCCTCTCTTGTCTATTTTTTTAAATCTAACAAGTTCAACACACAGGTTCAAATTAAATCTGCCTGGTCTAGCTTACTTTGAATGGGATTTTAAGTCTTTTGATCGACTAGCCGTTGGAATGAACGTGAATTGAACTATAGTCTTTGTAGACGGGGTCTGCGGTTCACAAACTTCTACGAAGCAAGTTCCATGTTAGAAAGGAGATTCTTTGATATTTAAGAGGGTAAACTACAAATGAAAAATAATGTATAATAATAATAATAAAAACACATATATAAGGGTGTAATTGTGAATACTGCTATGTGTGGCATTGTATGGTGTTCTGTTTTGTTGTTATTTTATAACATAAGGTATTTATATACATTGATGATATGAAATTGTCTCATGAAAAGTGAAGATGTAGATATTATTAAATAATATTTACATAGTTTTATTTATTAAGAGTAAAATAATATTTTTAGTTTAATTTATATATATTTTATTTGTATTTAGATTAAAACTATATACTCATAATAAACATATTATTAAGAATTATAGTTTTTTTTTTATATTTATAGATACACTATGTAATATGAAATTCCAGTGGAACAATATGCAGGTGTAAATACGCACCATCAATTTTATTACCTTTACCATAATTCTTTGTCCTATTTTTTCATTCTATACGGATATTTTCATTAATCTATCCACTTTCTGACACTCACTGTCATAATTTTTTCATGAGAACAGGAGATCAGGATTCCTCAACTCATATTACGAAGACTTTCCGAATGACTTTCCGAATGCACATGTTTTCCAACCTAATTAACCCCAGGAAGTATTGAAAACTAGACCTCTACCTGATATGGAGCCACTCTCTACTTTTTTTTTTTTGTTTTTTTATTTTATTTATGTAGAGTATCCGGACCGCACCACGACTAATCCCCATGACCCACTGAATACCCTACAAATCTAGTAGGCATGTAAAACACTGCAAGGGTGATAGACGTACACACCAAAGCTCAAACTCATAGTAGTGGAAGGAGACAAGCCGCTCTCACTTTATATAATATGCAGATGTTGGTCTTTACACGCTTGGCAACAAGGTATTACTTTTGCACAAAATAAGATGGTTATTATTCATGCTGACAGGGAAAGATTTACTGCTTCCATAACAGTTGATGCTATTTTTTTTATCCTTTGTTGTAGTGATTGGAACAGAGTCTCATATCTTCAACCTTTCCTCTCTTGTCTATTTTTTTAAATCTAACAAGTTCAACACACAGGTTCAAATTAAATCTGCCTGGTCTAGCTTACTTTGAATGGGATTTTAAGTCTTTTGATCGACTAGCCGTTGGAATGAACGTGAATTGAACTATAGTCTTTGTAGACGGGGTCTGCGGTTCACAAACTTCTACGAAGCAAGTTCCATGTTAGAAAGGAGATTCTTTGATATTTAAGAGGGTAAACTATAAATGAAAAATAATGTAAAAAAACATATAAGGGTGTAATTGTGAATATTGTTATGTGTGGCATTGTACGGTGTTCTGTTTTGTTGTTATTTTATAACATGAGGTATTTATATACATTGATGATATGAAATTGTCTCATGAAAAGTGAAGATGTAGATATTATTAAATAATATTTACATAGTTTTATTTATTAAGAGTAAAATAATATTTTTAGTTTAATTTATATATATATATTATTTGTATTTAGGTTAAGATTTTATATTTACAATAAACATATTATTAAGAATTATAATTTTTTTTAATATATTTATTCTTAGTTAATTTAACAGATATATGGTGTGAGAGTAATCATTAAAAATAATTATTTTTACTGTGCATATATTTGCGTTCCGCCATCAATTGGAGAATTGTTCTTGAATCACGGATTGAATCGGGAAAAGCAGGAAAAAAATGATTGGCGTCTAGCATATGAACTAGGCCTGCCCACTTGTGAGTACAGCACATAAGAATTCATCTAACCTCCGATGGCAGCCTCGCACTCCGATAGTTTGGATTGTATATTTGGTGTTCCGGTAGTATTTGTAATTTAATTGTGATTTAAAAAAAATATTTTATAAAAAATATTTTTAATTAAGGTTGATTTTGTATTTATATATTTTTTTATTAATATTGTAGTTGAAATTAAAATCAAATAAAAAATAATTTAAAATGTCTGATTAATAATTCCTTTTAAATTAAGGTTATAAAATAACTAAAAAAGATATATATTAATATTAATAGTTTTTCATTTAAATACTATAGATTTAATTATTGCTATTATATCTTGAAATAAATAATACTTTATATAAAATATTTTTTATTATTTGATTAAACTATCTACAATTCTATCACGTACGAAATTCATCTGACAAGTACTATAATTTTCATGGTTTTTTGAGTGTGCAACAAAATCAGATAAAATATTATTAGGAATAAAATTAGAATTATGATCAAATTCTGCAAATGCTATGCTATCATGTGATTTCCTTCTAATTTATGTAATGTCATTAAATATTGTTAAACACTAATTTTTTTTAATAAAACATAATTAAAAATAAAAAAATTAAATTTTTTTATTAAATCAGACCAGTCCAATACATTTAGCTAGGTTTCGGTCTGACCATGAACAGTGGAGATGTCATTGACTATTCACGTGAGCTGTGCAAGTAAATTAATTCACTTTGCACTATTTATTTTTGTAAAATAAACAGTGTAGAGTGAATTATAATTCTAAAGCGAATAGTTAATTATAATTCATTTACATAGTTCAAATAAAGTAGCTTAAAGCTGCTTTTAATTCAACTACTTTTTCAGTGCAAAATTAACTGGGGCTCATAAACAGTAAACAACACTTTATATTTTATTAAATATTTATTTTATGTGGTTTGTTTTAAAAGCAAAAGTAATCATAAAAACAAACACCCTATAAAGCCACAACCAATTGACTGGACAATACTGTGTATCCCCCTTTCTCTGTTTTTTTAATTATTAATATAGATCTTCAAATTAATTTGTATGTATTTTAATTAATTTTATATATTTTAAAATTAATCACTATGTAAATCTATAATGGTACTAAAAAAACTTGAATCGGTGATTACTGAATAACAAACTTAAGGTTTAATGAGTTTAGTTACCCCTTTAAAGGTTTCTTTTTTATTGTTTTTTTTGTTTGATGTAAGACTGACATCATAAAGAATATGATGATGTGGTGAATTATCAATGCATAGTTAATTGATTTTTATTTTATTTTACATAAATCTCATGTGGATTGAGTATAAGTTTAAAATATCGTCGGGAACCATGCCATTATTCTTCATGTGTACTGAATTATTAATGAAATTGAAAAGTATAATGAGCATTTGACGAGACAAGGCAGCAGAAATCATAAAAAATAAATAAGGTAAAATTTATAGAAAACCACATTTCTGGTACCTTCTCTCTTATGATAGGAAGAAATCTGCGACTGCTTGCATGCCAAACTAAGAGAAATTCCCTCAAGAAGGTGGCAAATAAGAATACTAGGAAGCCATTACAAAGCTCATTCCTCGAGAGGTTCCATACATTGAAAAGAGAGATGGTGAAAAGAAACCTTCCAAGTTTTAATAATTGTAATTCAATTGAGGAAACTTTTCTTGAATTTGAATTAATATACTTTTTTGTTTTTTTTCCTTTATTTATATCTTTTGAAAGAAAAGGCTTGCTTAAGCCAAGAATCCATTAAAAAATAAAAAATAAATTGAAAAATACATCATCTAAAAACAATATGATTATATAGTTGTTCAAGAGTAAGCTTCCCAACACTATTTTTATCTAAAACATCTAAAATCATCTCTGCAACTTTTAGAATCCAATTACTAATTTCAAATTCAATTTTAATCATCTTTAAAATCCATGCAAAAAAAAAAATTCAAAGTTTTGAAACTAAATTTCTTTATTTTATTTTATTTATGCTATTGGGTCTTTAGTTTTCTAGTGATTCATCAAAAACAATTTTATGACATTTTTCTTAGCTAAAAATAAAAGATTATCGGTTGTTTGCTCTTTTTTCCATCTTTTTTTCTTTCTTCTATCCTTAAATAAAATTAGAAATCAAAATAAAACATAGATAAACCAAGATTGAAACCAATTTCTATAATGATATCATTACATTACCTTGCTTTAATTTTGCAATAAGTATTTAATTCTAAACACGCACAATTAATTAATAATTCAACAATTAACATATTCTTTACTATATCAAAACACATGAATCGTTTTTTCTTTAATTTGTTCAAATATTAATTTGATGGATGGTCACCAAAAGTGCGAAGGTCAGTCTTTCACGAGACAAGCAAATGCTTATTATTATTATTGTCAATTTTCAGCATGTCTAGAAAACTTGCAAAAAGACCAGGTTCGAAGTCTCGTGAATCATAGTTATTGCCAAATGGAGTTAAGTTTTGTCAGAAACATCTTTTCAATGCCTATCTATCCATCTTTTCAATAGCAAATTGAGATGAGAAAGGTCCACCTGCCCAGATCCTCTCAAGTTGATGCGCAATAGGGTGATAATGGCAGCTGAAACTGATGTTTTTCACGCAAACCTTTTGTTATTATCATATTCATTAAAGTTCTTGTTAAACTTAAAAAAGAAAATTGATGATTATGGCTATGTCATGCAACAACCAAAATC